>NC_051154.1:441656030-441956030 GCF_013339745.2 Dermacentor silvarum
ATTGACCTGTATGGACCCCTTCCGAGCACGGCTTCTGGAAACCGCTGGGATAGTCGTCGCCACTCGACCGCTTGACGCGATACGCAGTAACAGCCACTCTGCCTGCTGCCACAGCTCGTGATATCGCATCCTTCTACTAAAAACTTATTCTCCGTCACGTGCACCTCGCGAACTTTTGAGCGTTAGAGGAAGTGTGTTCCTCTCCGAATCGTAAACGCGCTCCTTACTGAATGTCGCATCGTTCATCGCACCACCACCGCCTACCATACCTCAAACTAATGGTCTGGACGGAAAGATTAACCACCCTTGGCGACATGCTCTCCAAATACCTCGCGCCTGTGATCACACTGATGGGACCATCATTGTGCCATTCATCACGTTCGCCTACAACACTGCACCCAGCGACCACAAACTTTTCCCCAATCTCCTGTTGTATGCCGCGAACCTTCGACTTCCCGACTCCCTCGATGACATTCTTTCGTACGACCCGATTCCGAATGTACACCCATCTCTGAAGTTGCCCGCCTCGCCGAGGAATGCCGTCAACTTCGCCGTTGTTTACAGCCATCGACCAATGGTAACAAAAATCTCGACGTGACGATGATCACCCGCATTGTCACTTTCTTCGGACTCCTTGTGTGGCTTTGGGTTCCTGCCGTTCCTGCTGGCCTCTCATCCAAGCTTGTATCCAAATATCAAGGACCCTACGGTTGTAGCGCAGACATCGCCGTTGAACTATATTGTCGAGCCTGTCGCGCCACCTACGGACCAACGCTGTCGTCGTCGTGAAACCGTCCACGTACAACGCCTGAAGCCGTATTATGACCCCAATGATTCATGTTTCACCATGAGTCGCCAGGATGGCTCCTTTTCCGCTGGGGGGGGGGGGGGTGATTGTAGTGAAGACGAATCCCGGCGCTGCAGCCGCATCGGCGCCAGTCATCCGGGAAGCGCGAGCTAGAGATTGCCTGGGCTGCTCTGGTTGAGACACGCTGCGAACGCTGCCCGCTGCTCTCTTGTCCTGTGTTTGCATTAGAATATATATATATATTATATATATATATATATATGTTCTTCAACTGTTCTTGCTCCCATGAGATATGCTAAACCTTGTTATTCTTTACAGTCTACTGAGTTTGGTTTGGTTGGTTTAGTGCCTAAAGGGGGGGGGGGGGGAATAGCACAACCCCTACGCGGGATTGGCCATGAATCGGGTGGCAGTGGGAAGAAAAATGAAGGTTACTTAAATGGAATTTTCTTACTTAAGAATGAGATAGTAAATAATTCTAATCGTTAATATTAATTCCATGCTATAGCATCTTAAAATTTGAAGCATATATTTTGTTGTCTTGTGAAAAAAAATTAGCACGGCAGTCTCCTTGTTTCCATTACAAAATTAAATATGGCATCGCATACGTTCCTAATACAGTGTCCTAGTGCCGACGCCCCCAGAGATAGAATGATAGGTAGCGTAATGGTCAATTCAAGTTGGCGGAGGGGACCTTCTACAAGTCGTTTTCTATGTATGGTGAACCTACGACCACTCTATAAAGAAATGATCCATAGTTTTGGGTTCATTGCAATAAAAGCATTGAGGAGGAAAGAGCCAAACTAGACCTATGAGAATAGAATTAAGCCTTGGTATTCGGCAACGCATTCTAGTAAATGACACTTCAAGTTTTCTTGTTGAACACCATCTGCTGTGCCAAGGAAATCTAAGGTGCTGAAAATCGGTGTTATTGAGTACACATGATTTGGCATGTTGTTCTTGGACAGAAAATTTTTAAAATCTCGCCGAAGTGACGTATGCCGAAGGTATTAGGATCCTCAGTAGCGGGCCGTTAAGAGATACCGCTGCTAGTGCGTCTGCAGATTCGTTTGAAGTGAGCCCCACGTGCCCTGGCACCCATGCTAGATGCATAAGGCGTAAATGTTGGGGATGGATGAATGAAATTCTCGAAGAATGATAGATGAATTGGGCACTGATAAATCGGAGCAAAACAGACAAGGAGTCGGTTAAGATTACGGCTGAAGTAATAGATGTGGGAAGTTTTCGTAGAGCTAGCATGATCGCTAATAACTCCGCCTGAAATATTGGCGTAAAGTCGGGTAGTCGAAGGGAGAAAGACCAATTTAATGATACCGTAAAAATACCACTCCTGCCTTCTCTTCACTGACAGAAGCATCTGTGGCTATTACTACATTTATTTGGAGGTTCTCGAGGTGGTCATCTAACAAACTTTTTATGTATCGAATAGGCAGGAGTTTAGCGTTATTAGGAAATATATCATCGAATTCAACGCTTACTGTCACAGTAGGAAAATTTTGAAAATCCACATCACGGATTGATATTTGTAATGGCTCCAGGCGCGTAGCCAGGGGGGGGGGGGCTGATGGGGCTTCAGCCCCTCCCTCCCCTCCCACGAAGTTTTTTCTTGCTGTCATGCACCGCCGACCAAAACAACCACCGGCGCTGGGAATCATTCTGGATTATGTCTAAAGTGTCTTTTTGACACTCGAAAAGACATCTCGGCGCGAAAATTGCGAACTCGGGCTGGATTTCATGGAAACGCCCATGCACCTGGAGTCACATAACGTAAGGAGCCCCAGCCGAGCGAGCACAAAGTTTCAAGGGCTTTTCGATAGCGAGCGGGCGCGTCGCGGGATTTCGCAGCGGCACCGGAATCTACGGAGCGCATGGTTTTCAATTCCGAAACTTGATGGGTATGAAGTTCTCATACACTTTTGACGTGAAAATTGCACTGACATTTCCAAAGGCGTGCTTCTGATTTTTCATTCTGGAACTTTCTGGGTTTAATGTTTTTATAAACTTGGGCCAACATGCACGCACTCGAACGCGCGTGTCCAAGCGGTTCCAGAAATGGAAGCACGCGTTTGCAATATTCCTCACACACGCAAATATTAATATCACCGTGACTGTCAGCTGGCATCTGATAATTTCCTCCAAACATTTTCAAGAAGCGCGCCCAATGTGATCAGGAACAGTGCAAGAATTCTATACTGAACTTTACGGTACCCAGATCAACCAAGCTACTTTCATTTGAAGTAGTGATGAACAGGATACAGAGCCTCCTTCTGTAACTAGCCATGAAGTTCGAAGAGCCTTGAAAGACATGACCAAGGGAAAAGCTGATGGAGAAGATGGATTAGCAGTCGATTTAATCAAAGATGGAAGAGATGCTTGAAAAGCTTGTGGCCCTTTATACGCAATGCCTGACGACTTCAAGTGTACCACAAAGGTGGAAGAACGCCAACATTTAAAAATTATTTAACAGAAGAACACCAACATTTAAAAATTATTTAACAGGAAGGCAGCAATGTGTCCGTGTCGCGGAATCGTATAGTTCTTTGTTGTGTGTCAAATCAGGTGTGCCGCAAGGGTCCGTTTTGGGACCGCTCTGTTCAATATTTATGTGAATGATCCTGCTTGCTTACCACTAAAATCAAAAATTTATTTATATGCTGATGACACTGCTTTAGTTATATCTAACAAATTTGTAAATGAAGCCGCTCGAGTACTACAGTCTGACGTGTCTAAACTACTAGATTGGTTCATTGACAACAAAATGTTCATTAATAAATCGAAGACTAATATGATATGTTTTCACAGCCCATATAAAGTAGTTCCTGATGTTTTCCCTGTTTATCTTCATGCCAGTAATTGCGACGCATGCCCATGTGCTCCGGTAACTACGGTAAAAAACGCTAAATACCTTGGTCTACACTTCGACGACACGCTGTCATGGAGAGTACACATAGAAGAGCTCGCAAGGCGTCTACGAGTTGTGTGCGCTCATTTGTATGCCCTAAAATCTTTGTGTGATGCAAATGTCCGTAAGATGGTTTACAAATCTCTAGGTGAATCAATCATAAGGTACGGAATAACAATCTACGGCTTTGCTTCTTCTAGTAGACTAAAGATAATTAACCGTATCCTAAAAAATTGCCTATAGCCTCTCTTATGGCACAGTTAGTCAGGGGTGCGATGTCTCGTTGAGCATGTGCCAGTCAGACATGTTGTTTGTCGAACAACAAGTTCTGTTCGACATCATGTGTAAGAATTATTTTTTCCTATATTCAAAAACTTGAACGTGAAATCTCGCTGCTTACGTCACTTAGAAAAATATATTATTCCTCGTGTGTACACAAACTATGGCAAGAGGACCCGTGCTTTCTACGTGCCGGCTAATTTTAACAATCTGAATGATAATGAGACCACAGGGTCATTTAAAGAAATAAAAGCATTCTTAAGTCATGGGCGACACATGAAGCCCAAAACTGTTAAAATTTCCTGCAGGATTGTAAGCACGCTAAATCACGGTTCACATGCAGAAGAAGGCATCATACAATGTACTTTTTATTTTGTACCTGTCAGAACCTGTTTGAGCGTACTATTTTAACCTCTGATGTCACTGTTTTCTTAATTCCGGAGTCCCTCACTACGGCGTGCCTCATAATCAGAACTGGTTTTGGCACGTAAAACCCCATAATTTAATTTAATTTTTTTTTCACTGTTTTCTCTTTATTTATTCTTTTACCACGTAGGCATAAATGGTATATGTTTTCAATATTATAGTACCCAGTGTTTTCCCCCTATCTTTTTCAACATTATTTTTTTGTGCTTTGTAATCCGTTTAATATACACGTATTAGTACTAGTACTACCTGCCGACTGCCCAGCCTGCACACAAGCAATGTTGCTTATGCGGGCTGGATCTGTAACTAGGATGTGAATGAATGCAATAAATAGAATTATTATTATTATTATCATTATTATTATTATTATACTTATCCATAAGAAGGGAGATGTTAAAGAATTGAAGAATTATAGACCCATTAGCTTGCATTCAGTATTGTACAAAATATTCATCAATATAATTTCCAATAAAATCAGGGCAACACTTGACTTCTGTCAACCAAGAGAACAGGCTGGCTTCAGCAAGGGATATTCTGCGATGGATCATATCCATGTCATCAATCAGGTAATAGACAAATCTGTGGAGTACAATGAACCTCTCTATATGGCTTTGATAGATTATGAAAAAGCATTTGATTCAGCAGAGATACCAGCAGTCATAGAGGCATTGCGTAATCAAGGAGTACAGGAGGCATATATATATATATACGTGAATATATTGGCAAATATCTACAAGGACTGCACAGCAACCTTGGTTCTCCACAAGAAAAGAAGAAATATACCTATCAAGAAAGGGGTCAGGCAAGGAGGCACAATCTCTCCAATGCTATTCACTGCATGCTTAGAAGAAGTATTCAAGCTCTTAGACTGGGAATGCTTAGGAGTGAGGATCAATGGCGAATATCTCAGCAACCTTCGGTTTGCAGATGACATTGCAGTATTCAGCAACAATGGGGCCGAATTACAGCAAATGATTGAGGACCTTAACTGAGAAAGTGTAAAAGTGGGGTTGAAGATTAATATGCAGAAGACGAACCTAATGTTCAATAGCCTGGCAAGGCAACAAGAATTCAGGATCGCCAGTCAGCCTCTAGAGTCTGTAAAGGAGTACGTTTATCTAGGTCAATTACTCACAGGGGACCCTGATCATGAGAAAGAAATTTACAGAATAATAAAATTTGGGTTGGAGTGCATGCGGCAGGCATTGCCAAATCCTGACTGGGAGCGTACCGCTGTCGTTAAAAAGAAAAGTGTACAATCATTGCATTCTACCAATGCTTACATATGGGGCAGAAGCTTGGAGGTTTACAAAGAAGCTCGAAAACAAGTTAAAGACCGCACAAAGAGCGATGGAACGAAAAATGTTAGGCATAACGCTAAGAAACAGGAAGAGAGCGATGTGGATCAGAGAACAAACGGGAATAGCCAATATTATTGTTGACATTAAGCGGAAAAAAGGAAGCTGGGCAGGCCATGCAATGCGTAGGATGGATAACCGGTGGACCATTCGAGTTTCCGAATGGATACCTTGAGAAGGGAAGTGCAGTCGAGGATGGCAGAAAACCAGGTGGGGTGATGAAGTTAGGAAATTTGCAGACGCAAGTTGGAATAAGCTAGCGCAAGACAGGGTAATGGGAGATCGCAGGGAGAGGCCTTCATTCTGCAGTGGACGATGAAGTGCTAGTGGCTGCAAGAACTTCTGCCCTACACAAGTATAGACAGTCATTGAGAGAAGGTAGTCCAGCACAAAAATTGTGAAATTGTTGCCATGTCAACTTGGTCTTTAGGCATGAAGGAAAATTGTCTTAGAAACATTTCAGCATGTTGTTCCTGGCAATGGTCGCATACTGTGAAGGCAGGAATGTAAACCGTGTAAAAAGCTGACGAGTGTTCCTGACAAGCGTTCATGATCAGTTATCCTGTTCCTGGTGTTGGCTCAGCACGTGGCTGCAAATCTGCAATATGTGTATATATGATATATCCCTTCGATGTGGTCAGTGTACTACATTTGCTGTATTGCGTGAGGTTAAAATTATTTTAGCATCGTCGTTGCTTGACGTAGCTCCACAATATTGTATGAAGAGCTTTTTTTGCCCTCCAACTTTTCTTATTCGGCATGACTCACACTGAGATTTACCAACTGTTCCAAAACCCAGTTCCTCTTCTCAAAAACAGAAATGACTGTTCCAAAGCTATATTGAAAAGATGATTTTGCTGCTCCAAAACACTCCAAGCGGTCTTCACACCTGTCACCTCCGTTCCACTGCACTGTTTTACACCTCACTTCACTGCTGCTAGTTCGCTATCCGCTGCTTGAACAGTTCAGAATTTTCAGCTGCTGAGATTGTGATAAGTATCCCTCCAGGGGAACTTCTCTCGGAGCTGCACTGAAACAAGCATTTAACTCGGGGATGTCAATTAAAGGAAAGCAAAAGTGGTTTGTTTGTGACATCAGACCATGTAGTTTGGCTGTACAAGTCATTTTACAGAGCACCTTTGGAAGTACGCTTAGAAGTACAGAGGTTGTTTAGGGAGTTCGGTGTGGTGTTGGGATGCGCATCGAGCCAACCGGGAGGTAGGCGTAAGCGGCCAAACGCCGGCACGCACCCGGTAAGACGTATGGGCAGAGAATACCAATGGGGCTGTTATTGCCGTCCTTTTTTACACTATTCAGCACCAATCGGGAGATGGCACAGTGATGTCAAGCACACAGTTCATGGCTAGATTTACAAACTTCGTTAAAGATGCGGTGACTTATTTTCATCATCATCATCATCAGCCTATATTTATGTCCACTGCAGGATGAAGGCCTCTCCCTGCGATCTCAAATTACCACTGTCTTGCGCTAGCTGATTCCAACTCAGGCCTGCAAATTTCCTAATTTCATCACCCCAGTTTTCTGCCGTCCTCGACTGCGCTTCCCTTCTATTGGTATTCATTCTGTAACTCTACTGGTCCACTGGTTATCTACCCTACGCAGTAGATGGTCGGCCATGCTCCATTTTTTTTTCTCTTAGTGTCAATTAGAATATCGGCTAACCCCGCTTGCTCTCTGATCCAGACCGCTCTCTTCCTGTCTCTTAATGTTAGGGCCTAACATTTTTTGTTACATCGCTCTTTGTGCTGTCCTTAATTTTTTCGCGCGCTTCTTTGTTAACTTCCAAGTTTCTGCCACATATGTTAGCACCGGTAGAATACAATGATTGTGCACTTTTCTTTTCAACAATAATGGTAAGCTCCCTGTAAGGATTTGGCAATGCCTGCCGTATGTACTCCAACTCAATTTTATTTTTCTGTAAATTTCCTTATCATGATCAGAGTTTCCTGTGAGTAATTGGCCTAGATAAACATACTTCTTTACACACTCTAGAGGCTGACTGGCGATCTTGAATTCTTGTTCCCTTGCCAAGCTATTGAACATTACATTTTTTTCTGTATAATAATATTCCACCAGTCTCACACTTTCTCAGTTAAGGTCCTCAATCATATGTGTAATTCGTCCCCAGTGTTGCAGAACAGGACAATGTCATCTGCAAACCGAAGGTTGCTGAGATATTCACCGTTGATCTTCACTCCTAAGTATTCCCAGTCTAAGAGCTTGAATACTTCTAAGCATGCAGTGAATAGCCTTGGAGAGATTGTGTTTACTTGCCTTACCCCTGCAAGGCGGTGGAGACTTATCTTAACAGACATTAATTTGAGAAAGCGCCTCTACAGTAGTCCTACAATGCTCACTTTGTTGGCTAGCTTCTGCTGTCAGTCTATGGTATGTGCTGTCACGCTGTCTCCTCTCATAGAATCCTCTGTGATTGCATTGTACCTGCTTGTGGCTTATATCTGCACCTGTGGATTGCATCGTGCATCTCTGGTATCAGACGAATGCTTCGTCTCCTCTTGTATTGGCACTGTTCAGAGATTGCTGTGGATGTCCCCTTCACTACGTAAAATCTTCCAAAGACATTCCTTGCCCTTACCCCTAGCCAATTTTTTGCACATGGTGAACAGACAGTCATGTTTGGCTCCACAGCAGGCGAACACACATGTGAATGATGTCGTGAAGTGGCTTTGTGGAAAAATGCGTCACGCTGTAGTCACGTGACATTATGGTCCAATTATCTGGTGTCAAATTATTCGAAGTTTTCGGTTGTTACTTAAGCACTCCACTTTTTTCTTGCTCCATGTTCTCTACAATGTTCTCGCTATTTTCCTTGTTGGATATAGCTTCTTCAGTAATGACACTTGTGATCTAGTGTGTCAACTTTCTTGGACACTTTGCTATTGTTACGTCTTAAGATGCACAAACCTGCCCCAGCTGCCTGTGAAACTTTATTACGTGAAGTTTTATGGAGCCACAATACATGAAACAGTGCCTTCGCACATTGCAGTACATGAAACAAGCAGCAAGCGTTGTTTCACGACCATGACTTTATGCGCACATAGGTGATTGGAACGTGGTGTGATTTATAGTTAAGGCTGAAATGTCGTCAACCACTGCAGGCTTTGCTTAGGAGGGCACAGACCCAATATGACTGTTTATTCTTGAGGAATCATGCCGTCTATGCTACTTGCAAAATTTCAAATTTTTACAAAGTTGGTTTATTTTTTGTATTAGGAACAAGAATACTAATATGTTATCTATTTGCATCAAAAAACGTATCCTGCTCCAGTTCCGCTCCAAGGTGAAACACTGTATTAAGAACAAAAGCACTCACATGTTAGCTATCTGCATTAAAAGCATCAAAATACATATCCTGCTCTAGTGCAGCTCCAATTGGTAACACTGTTACCACACATTCTGAAAAACATTGCTCCTTGCCTGGTATTCATGGCTACCAATTTGAAGAACCGAAGTCTGCCTGCTGTGCAGAATGTCAAACTTAATAGCTGTCTCTGTGATAGTCCTGGCCGTGTCACTTGTTCAGGTATGGGATGGTGGAGCATGTATAGCTCCAAAATCAAAAGTGAAGTATGTGCAGGCAGACGCTGAAACAGAAGCTGGACTGGTATGCTGGAACATGAGTGCAGTGAGCGTGGAGTAGTATACACTTGGGCCATTCAAGTTGGCAGACTTTTCTGTACTGTGCTTCGGCCTTGTACCCTCTCGCTCAGGCATCCTCACCATCGAAAAGGCTGAAGCTGTTCTGTGTCTTTCATTCTTTTGCGGCACTCATGTGCAGTGCCATGAAAGAGTTAGCCCTCTACATTTTGCAAGATCCATGCTATGGAAAATGCAAGTTTCTCTGTAAAGTCTTGCGCAGCTGCAGTTTAGTTATCCATTATAAAAGCAACTCAACAGTGGACGGAGAGCGGAGAGAAAGAATGAACGAACACAGTGCGTGTGTTCGTTCTCTCCTTCGATCCTCCGTCACACATTGCAGTTTAGTGCATGGCCATGTTTTGTTAAGTGCCCCCCCCCCCCTCGTTTACATTCACAATAATACCGTATAAAGAATAGAATTAGCCGTAAACAAGTAATGACTTAGCCTTAATTAGAAAGCATAATTCGAACAAACATTTGAAACAATACAAGGCACAGGGCACGTTGAGGGGCAGCCAACACACTTCCCTATTGGTGAAGACACACCATTGCACAAACCAGGCCGATCGCCTTAGCCAGCTGCGTCGGCAAAGTAATGGAAAGGATGGTACTGTCAAGATTAGGGTGACTCTTAGAAAGCAATAATAGCTTTCCCCAATTTAGGCATGCTTTTAGAAGAGGCCGATCTGCCATTGACGGTGTGGTCAACTTGATCTCCAATGTTGAACAGGAAAGAAGTCGACTCAGATTAGTGGGGGCAGTTTTCCTTAACATTAAGGGCGCCTATGAGAATGTGCTGCCTTACGCGATCCTTGATACGCTAGAAGATTTAGGTGTCGGTGGCCGACTATATGCTGGGATCGTTAGTTATCTGAATGGACGTACCGTGTATATGTCGACAAGCGATGGAGACACCGATCAATATAATATTCACCGTGGCGTTCCCAGGGGCGGCGCTAGGATTTTATTATTGCGGGGGGGGGGGCACCCACGACAAGTGAGTTCCTTCGGGGGGGGGGGGAGGGGCATACAGCAGGGGAACTTATGCGTTGTGTTTTGATTATGTTTAACTCCCTTCCACTTTCCTCTCATTTTATAAGTGTTCAAATCAATCAATCGAAAGTCTCAGATAAATCTTGTTACATGGCACCTACGCTTCCTTCAGTCGCTCAAGACTCCAATAAACATATACGGTGTTCTGCTTAAGTAAGTTCAACGTAATATATATCCAGGCTGCGCGTGTTCAAAAGATATCAATGACTGCTCAGCCCAACGCTTCTGTCAATTACAATTTCTCCCACTATTTCTGAACGTGTTTCTTATTTTCTTATATTTTTTAAATTGAACTATTTGAACTTTGCAGTTATTCGGCGTGCTTTCTTTGCGTCATTTCAGAATGAAAGCACGTGAAAAAGCGAACATTTATTTATGTATGTTGAACACACTCGTCCGAGAGCACAACAGGGTTGCGATGCGGATGCAAATTTCTCGATGTCTAAAATCATTTAACAACAGCTTGAATGGGCCGAAGGCGTTCTAAATACATCAGTCTGAATAAGCTATTCCAGCAACGCAGTAAGATATAAATTAAAAATTTGCACATTAACACAGCAGTGCTCTTGCTCAGAAAATGAAAATTTATATAGTCCATCGTACAGCACACACACAAAAAACAGTATTAAGTAATGAAAAAAAAAACAGGTACCCAGCAGCAACAAAATAACATCAGTTAACTAGATCACAATATAGCTTCAAAAGAGTAAATTCAAAGCAGGAGAGAGAACACCACTAAGCAATGTGCTTATCAGTTCCAACTTTGGTAAAGACGCGCTAGATTACAAGAAGAAATTAGACACCCTTGTGGCGCCGGCTGGGTATTCTAAACACTGGAAATAAGAAATATTAACAAGTAGATATGCGGGAAATAAGTCGCAAAAACAAATATAACAGAGGAGAGAACTACAAAAATAGAGGACGCAGTAAGCATGTCAGTCAGTGTCAATTTTGGCCATACACTACAGCAGGTTTCACAAACGCAAATATTAGCACTGTTCACTACACTAGCTAGGGCACAGATGTCGCCTCGGACCGCACCCTATGGAGTGTCTTTCAAAGCGATGATATGGACAGATGAAATGCTCGAAGGTTTCGGCACACCCACAGATGTCAGTGCCTGCGCGGTGACAGTACAAGACAAAACATGGCCGGGATTTATTCGATGTTGAAGCGGGTGTTCTGATACCGGTATAGGTTTGGGTTCTACGCCCGTGCCGGCACAATTTTCCCGCGAAAGCGCCACAGAGATACGATGGGGTATCATTATGCCGGCATACGTCGATTACTGTGCGCAGCATCAAATATGTCGACAACACGCTGAATATATATCTTATTAGCAAGAGATCGTTCGACCGCAAAACGTGCGCTCACAAGATGATGACGATTCCGGTATCGTCGCGGTGAAAACACCTAGCTTGTGCAGTTCCTGGAACGCTAGTTTATGCACTTCAGCGATGTGACTGGGATCTGCCCAGTAGCCGAGCGGAGTTCACATAAAAAGGTATTGAAACTGTCTGCATATGTGAGCATTTATGGTTTCGAGCCGACGCTGTTTGCTGTGCTTGTGATCTGCCTTTTATGCGCCGCATAAAGACGACACGTGTATGCCGCGTGGTATACGTACGCTGCCTTCGGTTGCACAGCACTCACGGTTGTGCGACCTCAGCAGGGCGACGCATATTCTCTGCCGAAGAGGCCTCTGAGCGGAAGGAGCCTGAAAAAGAGCGTATTACATCTGAGGCACGAACTTGCCGGTTCACGCAAGCAGACTGAACAATGAAGAAGGTTAGCCTATTTTGAAATCTATTTAGACCCGTTGGAACCAATTTTATCTTATTGCGGCAGTTCGCGCTGTATTTCAAGAGCCTATTCTATCACAAGCGAGAGGGTAATTGCTAGTGATCAGAAATTTTCTATAAGCTGTTGTGCTTAAACAAGGCCGTCCTTTGTAAGCAGCGCTGCTCTCTTGCATCTGCCTTCAATTTGGAAGACATAAAAAGTGACATTTTGTCTCATACCGCCTACCTCGGGTCAGCTTTTTCGGTGCTCCTGGGGGGGGGGGGGCAGCGAAAATTCTGGGGGGCTGCCGCCCCCCCCCCCCCCCGTGTCCACCCTCTGGCACCGAGCCTGGGCGTTCGCCAAGGAGGAGTTCTCAGTCCAACTCTCTTCAACGTGACATTGATTGCACTTGCATCTAAGCTTCCCAACACAGTAAAGATTAGCGCATATGCCGACGACATATGCATATGGGCATCTGGTGCTACGCGTCCGCAACTGCGTGCGCGTCTGCAACGTGCAGTGACAATCACAGCCACGTACTTACGACGTCAAGGCCTCACACTTTCAATTGAACAATGTGCAGTGCTTGCATTCACGCGCAAACAAATGACTATATACCCGATAGTCGTTAATGGAACAGCGATACCTTACGTAACATACGACAAGTTCCTTTGTGTAATCATAGACCGTGAACTATCCTGGTCAAGGCACGTCACTACACAGAAGTCAAACTGGAGAGTTTTGTTCTTGTGCTTCGGGTTTTGGCAGCAGCAAGATGGGGCCCGTCAGAATCGTCTCTTCAATTGTACCAAGCCATGTTCGTAGGCTGTATAAGATACAGCATACCGGTGCTCTCGAACATGAGACCTGTGTGCGGACGCTAGAGAGCATCCAAGCTCAAAGATTGCGCACGTGCTTGGGCCTACCACGCTGCACCTCAACCAATGGAACCATGGCGGAAGCTTGGGCTTGTCGCATCAATGTATATATGCTCTGCGAACCTCTGCGAGAGCACCTATGCTTGTTGAGGCGACATAGATAGCATCCCCTATCAGTACTCTCTGCCACACACCCAAACTGCAGTTTTTCAAGAGCTATATCGCGTCATGAGAACATTCTGCCATTAAGATTCTCTTCCCCATGCATTCCTAAAGCACCTCCATGGGTCCTGCCTAAACCGCTTGTTAAACTTAAATTCATGGGATTACGAGGAAGTTCTGTGTTTCATCCATTGGCCTTAGCAACTTACCCTATCGCACATTTTTACAGTATACGGTGGTACTTCGCTCGTGTATACCGATGGCTCTGTTATCCCGTGTGCCTCCACCGCAGCCTTTGTCATCCCGCAAATAACCATCGTTCGACGGTTTAAATTAGACCACAATCCACTTCAACTGCCGCAGAAATTGTTGCTATCCACGAGGAAATACAATTCCTTGCAGGAGAGTCTCCTCGCACATGGACTTTATTTTGCGACGCCAAACCCGCTTTTCAAGTCATTGAGTGCACTATGAGACAAGACCATTATTATATTTTAGCTCTCGAAATCACAGAGCTTCTCGACATTGCGACAAAAAGCAGCCATCATGTAACCTTTCAGGGGATACCTGCACACTGTGGCGCGATAGGAAATGAACAAGCAGACGCTGAAGCTAAAATAGCTGTAACTAATGCGCCTGAAGTCGGCATTGAGTTCTTACGAACAGGCACGAATTCCCTACTACAGTGCGTTATGCGCAACTCTACACTTGAACACTTTACCAATCCAGATCGCCGACACAGGCGACTGCACAAATGGGACCCAGAAATGAAGTTCCGCATGCCCCATATACTGAAGAGGAGTATAACAAGTATGATTCACTGGATTCGTCTTGGTGTTGCACTCACGAGGCGTTATACGCATATCATCGGCTGCAGTGACACTGGTCCTAACAGTGATCACTGCCAAGAGCCAGAAACACTTGAGCATATATTTTTCTCAGGCCCAGCGTACGCGCGAGAACGGCAGAGCCTTATTTGTACTATTGAACGAGTGACTAAAAGACCAATGTCTGACGAGATTGTATTAGGTCCTTGGCTTGACGCCAACAGCGCAGCTGTGGTCATCGGAGCGACTATAGCCTTCCTTCAAGCTACAGGACTCGACGCACGACTCTAGAATGACCCCAACGTGATGGACATGTATATACGCCCCTCCTTATCTTATCATCATCATTCATCGCTCTGTTTCTTCCACTCCCCCCTACCCTAGTGTAGAGTAGCAGGTCAGAGCAAACTATCGCTCAGGCCGACCGGGTCGGCCTTTTCTCAGATAAACCTCTCTAACTTTGCTCAGGTCAATATCAAATGTGGTTCATGAGCTAGGACAGCTAGAGCACTGCACGGGCTCGGGCTTACCCGAAAGCCCGGGCCCGGCCCGGCCCGTGGGCCGGGCCGGGCCGGGTAGAGCAGTTTTTTCACGGGCTCGGGCCGGGCTCGGGCACGGCGTGTGCTTTTTGACCCGGGCCCGGGCCGAGCTCAGGTTTTTTTGACGCGGGCCCGGGCCGGGTTCGGGCTTTCTGCGAGTTATTCTCGGGCTTCTGAACTCTGAAAAACATGTATTTTTTGGTCTCGGGCCGGGTTCGGGCCAGTTTCGAGTCGGGCTCGGGCCGGGCTCGGGCTTAAGGTAAAGGGGTGGCGGGCCGGGCCGGGCGGGTAACGTAGATTATTTCCGGGCCCGGGCCGGGCCCGGGTCTCGCCATAAAAGTTTTGAGCGGGCTCGGGCGGGCCGCCCAATGTAAAAACGGGCCCGGGCCGGGCCCGGGCCGCAAAAATCGGCCCGTGCAGAGCTCTAAGGAAAGCATTTGGGGCTGCAGTTATGGTGTCGTAATGGGCTGCATGGGAGGGGGCTTCAAAAGTTGGATTGTCTCATGTATAATTGTCTCATATGTAAAGGTGCAAATGTATAATTTGCACCTTAACACCCTCCCATACAAGGTCATAAGACCATTACGAGATCATCAAGCAGGTAGGCAATGCTGACCTTGCCTTGTCGCTTCACTCTTTGTTATTGCACTTGGCCAAAATACTTTGTAAACCACCCAGGAAGCTTGTGTGTTGAATAGTGCTTGGTTGATGCGGCGTCAAATATTACAGTGAAGCTGTACACCTCTATCAGCTAAGGAAATTTTCGTGTCGGCGTAAGCAAAAAACGTCACGCTAAAAATTGAACACAAACAGCATATATATATCCTTTGAAGTCAGGCATACAGCATAGAGCTCAGCACTCGTTTTCAAAAGAAAATCACAAAACAAGCATCAAAGCCACATGATGGATGATAAGGCGCGTGAGAACAATGGGAACACCCTCCGACGCGTTCCGGTAAAGATTAGGTTTGCAGCCACTTCAAAAGGGATTGACGTCATTAAAAACCCTCGTGTAACCAGTGTCTCTGGTTTCACTCTTTGTAGAGCCACGTGTGTGAATTCAAGTGACGTCACAATGGGTAATCGTTGTGAGTGTCGTTTTCAGCGTTCCTTCTCCCGCGTGTGTTTCCCAGTAAACATTACGACTGCGTAAGCTACTCCGAATCTGAAAAGTACCCAACAGCATAGAAATTACGTATTGACGTCACCACGGTCTAGCAACTAATTCACTTCATTCCAGGCTACCATGGGTAGACCACGGAGAGCAATGATGCCAGAAGAACAACGTGGATATAATGTTGTGAAGAAATAAAGGGTGTGGCTAAGTACATTTCTCTTGTCTCTGGTTTCACTCCTTGTAGAGCCACGTTTGTGAATTCAAGTGACGTCACAATGGGCAATCGTTGTGGGTGTCGTTTACAGCTTCGCTGTCCAACCTCCTTCAAAGCGTGAATTGAAGCCACAGTTCTTCATATATGGTCTCATTATGGTGTCTACACAGTGACGCTTGTTTAATTATATAACTGTTTTTGCTATGTTTTCAAGCACGTTTGTGAGCCTCGTGAATAACAGCCTAGAATAATGCCTCCTTGCCATATGCAGAAACATTATATACATAATAATTAAGAAGACGACATCACAGTAAAAAAATCATGGACAGGCAGTGCAACCATATTGCAGTGCATCTTGTTGCCATTCCTTGTCTTGGGCTCATTGTTCATCGCTCGTGCATCGATCTGGTACAACACGCATCAGGCCATATCTTAGTTTTGTAGTAGTCTTAGTTGTGTTAGGGGAGACTCTCTCTATGACTCTGAAGCTTGGATGTCACCTGGTCTTGAAGAGCGACAAGGCTTCTGAATAATGTCAACATGAATGGATGGTGGCAAGGACATTGGTGGTTTTGTTTTGTACTGTTTATTACTTTTCCACCTTAAAGTTAGAACCTTCCTGTGTCTGTGTGTACACATACCTTCAGAGATTGCATATTTAGAATAAAAGGGCGAACTTTCTGCGGCTTTTCAGTTCTCTCTCTACCAAACGGCTTTTGAATTATTCAAGCAAAAATAACTCTTCTGGGCGGTTCATGTGGGGCCAAAAACAAAATGTTCTTGTTTGCCAAATGAGATGATGTGACATTTATACAGGTATCACTGCAAAAGCCACGCCTACAGGGTTCGTACACCTTCTTGAATTTTCTAAATACCTTCGAATTTAGAAAAAGTTTCGGCAGATACACTTATGACTGCTTACATGTGGAAATTCAAAAACAATATAGTCCCTTTGGTGAAATGTTCTTTTTTCCCGCGCGTTCCTTGTCCGCGCACGCACTCGTCTGCGTTCTAACTGCGCCTCGATAAGGCCAAATCAAAACGCGCCAAACGTCTCAACGAGCTCGCTTGCACGCGATGAGTTCATAACTGGGACTGCTCAGCGGCGTTCAATTGGACTCTCGTGCTTTTATTGAGATATAAATAATAAGCATACTCTAGGTGTATTTCTGTCGTCGTCGTCGCCGTGAGGTTCTGTTTAAAGTCCACGAGCGATAAAATCGTTGCCGCGTGCCGTATGTGCGAGTGAAAGCACGCGATGGTCAGCCGGCAATCGTGGCTCGCGCAAACAAGGGCGGGAAGCGGGAAGGAAGCGTGCAGGCTTCCAGTAACGCACAACGCGCTGTAGAGAAGGTAGGTAGGTGGAGGCGCCGTGCTTTACTGCGGCCGCGCGCTCCCGCCTTGCTAGAAGCCTCCGGGAGGTGGGGGGGGGGGGGGTGGGTTCTGCGCCGTGAGCACACGCCCGCGCGCCTGTATCTTGAAAGCCATCTGCGGCGGAGGCAGTCCACCCTCCCTGAGTGTTCGCGGCTAAGATCGCGTTGCTGCGAGCGCCGGCACGAAGCTCAATTCGCTCGCTGCTGCTGCTGCGCTGACTCACTCCAGCGTTTTGACAGCGACTTTCCGCGGTCATCGAGAGAAATGCGTTCATGCATGCTTGTGCACGCATGACACCATGCTTGTTAATTTCGTTACTGTGCCTATGTTTACAAGTTTAGAGGGCCGATAAAGCTACTATCCTTACTTTGTATAGCTGTCCACTATTTTGCTATCGCAATCGACGCTTCGCCTTTCGGGCGAAACAGCGACTTTTTTATTTTATACACTCGTGAAGTGGCGCCACCTTCTCGCTGTCACGTGCCGAACGACACATGCACTACGCCACATGTTTAGTCAGCCAAATGGCTGCGACGTGACGTGTGCAATGACACACGCACTAGGCACACCTTTAGTCAACCAGAACCATGGAGCTGTCCAGCTTTCACAACACTTATTGTGCCAGGGCTCCGGTCCCGACAGAAGCAGTTGCAGCTAGCTAAGCCGACTGCTATCTAGCAAACGACTCGACTTCGTCGCCCTTCAGGAGACAAAGATCTAAAGTGATGAGGACACTGAAAGGGCATTACAACCATTTTTGTCCTAGTACAATGTTTGTGTGTAGAAAACCCAACAGTTGGGTTTTCGGCAGGTTGCCTTTTGTTTCTGAAGAAGACCCTTCGTATACCGCCTTCACTTACAATATAGACTCTGAACGGTGGTGGTTAGGTTACAATATTTTACGGCGTAGTGTACCAATGAGCATCGTTAACGTTTATGCATTCAATGATTCCGCAAAACAAATTGCCTTATTTGAAAATCTAGCCCCTTTATTGGATTGTTAGCGTACTGCTGTTCTCTTAGGAGACTTCAACTGCGTATGCGACGTGAATGACCGTTCATTATTAACACCCATAGGAACAAAAGTAGTGAAGTGCTATTTAACATCACTGGAAATGCGGGGCCCATAGATATAGGAGCATCGGGGCAAATATCTTGCTCATATACGCACATTCAAGGAAGTTCTTATTCTCGACTCGATCGTATATACGATTCGTCATCGTTCATTTCTAGAAGTCTCCTATGCAAAACTCGCCGTATTTCGTTCTCCGACCACTGCATGGTAACTGCGTGACTACGCGGTACACTCCCGCTAGTTTCCGACCTCAGTGGGCACTTTGGTAGGTAAATTGATCTATAATTGATGATAAAATGTTTACTGACCAGGTATGCTTAGCACTGAAAAATTGCTTCTCTCTAGATTTGCCTCTGTTCTCTGCATGGGAGCTCTTTAAGCACGAAATCAGATCAATTTGCATTGAACTTCCTTCTATTAAGTCATTTTACAAAAATTATGAAGAGCAAAGATTGTTGAAAAGTCTTTATAGCCTTTATGAACTTGAATGTGAATCTCCTGGAACGTACGCTAATGACATTTCAAACGCGAATTGCGACTTGCAAAAGTTTGACGCAGTGCGCTATAGAGGCGCCCGTGTTCGGTCACATAATAACTGCGCCTTGCTTTCCGAGAAGCCGATCCGTCAAGCTTTGATTGATGAACGGCGCCACGCCTCTGCGAAAGTTATTACCGACATGTATTTGAAAGACGCAATAGTAACTGACACGAGTGATATTGTGTCTCAGTTCGAAGACTTCTATTCGGCGCTCTTGAGCGATGCTTCTTGCGACCAGAATACCAAGCTTCTACAGCACTTTGCTCATTACACTGATTAAGACTGTTCAGTGATTAGCGGTTCCTTTACTAAACAGCAGGTAGAGGTTGCCATTGATCAGTTACCCATGTCAAAAATTTCCGGTCCTGATGGCATTTCGGGAGAATTTTATAAAACCTTCAAGTCAATTCTTCCGCCTGTTCTTCTGAAGATAGTTTTCAGAAGTTTTGAATGAGGGGATTTACCACAGTCTTTCCCAAAAAGCCACACAGTGTTATTACCTAAAAGTCCTGACAGAAAAATTTCATTCTGTTGATGGTTATAGACCGATTACATTGTGAAAGGTTGGCTACAACATTCTTGATAATATTTTGTCAAATCGGTTGCAGGAATGATTGCCATTTTTATTGGTACTCATCAAACATATGGTATCAAAGGCCGTTCCATACAAACTAACATGCACGCCACTCGCACGGTTCTTTAGCACTGCTCCGCTTCTTATGAGCAACTTGAGATGCTTCAGATTCTCCTCGCAAAAGCATTTGATCGGGTCTGGTATTCCTTTTTATTTTCTCTCCTAGAACACGCCAATGTTGGATACACCGTGCTCAATGTCGTTCGACGTTGTTTTAGTCATTGTACAACTCGCTTCGTTGTCAATCGTAGCCTCTCAGATCCCGTCCACATCCGTTCTTCTGTGAAACAATGATGTCCTAGATATGTCCCCGCTCCTCTTCGCCCTTTACTTAAGACCTCTCTGTTTGAGCATTTTGAACTGCAGCAAAGTTCGTAGTTTTAATATTCTTGGTAATGACGTAAAAGTGTTAGCATACGCTGATGATATCGCATTCTTCTGTAAGGACAAGCCCAGCATCGATAAAACTCTTTCTATCATAGAAAAGTTTGGTACTGTCTCCGGTGCGCAGATCAATAGCTCTAAGAGCACAGGGCTATGATTTGGATATCGGGCCATTACACCATCGCATTCTGGCATTGAGTGGTCTTGTGCACCCCCTAAGTGTGTAGGAGTTCCAGTGCATGCCTACATGTTAAGTGCACACTACTGCAGAGAACGCGTTCGAGCCCTCCAGCGCTACATAAATGCCTTTGTTGGACACCGTCTTTCAATATTTGGAAGAGCAGAAGCCTGAAGCATGTTTTTGGCAACCAAAGTTTTCTATGTCTTTCAGGTTCTTCACTGCACAAGGCTTTACATTCAACGTTTTCACAGGATATGGTTTCACATTTATATGGTTTTCCAGATTTGAATCTATGAGACGCGACATTTTTCGACCAGTCAGTGTTGGAGGGTTACGGTTGGTGCATTTCTATGTGCAACAGTTAGTCTCGCGCTTTTTCTTTTTTCCGGATAGCTCTCATCCGGTATTACGAGCCTTCTTGCAGGTTAACCTAGTTCATGTCCTGCCAGAATTTGTGGCGCCCTCAAATTTAATTTCTGGAACTTGTTTATGGGGGTTTACGCGTGAGGTTTATTTTTCTGTTTCTTTTCTGACTGTTCGTTTTTATGAAGATTATTTCACTTTGTCAAGAAAAAATCTTTACAAACATTTATTATCGATGTTGTTCCCGCTGCCGTTTTATCGATTAGTATACATCTGTGATGTGTGGAGTGCACGACATGGTGCGGAGGACGGATACAGACAAGAAGTAGACGACAAGGAATGCGCGCGCGGAGGCGAATTCCGTGCTGGATGGACGACGACAACATCGAAGAGCGTCCGGCACGTGAACACTCGGCGCAAGAAGAGAAAATAAAAGGAAAATGCATCCAATCAGGAGAAAACACGGAGCTTCAAGCGGCCATTCAGCACAAGACTAATCGTCCTTCCTTCTTCCTTCCTTCTGGGGTTTTTACGTGCCAAAACCAGTTCTGATTATGAGGCACGCCGTAGTGGAGGGCTCCGGGTTAATTTTGACCACCTGGGGTTCTTTAACGTGCGCTACAACGCAAGCACACGGGCGTTTTTGCATTTCGCCTCCATCGAAATGCGGCCGCTGCGGCCGGGATTCGATCCCGCAACCTCGTGCTCAGCAGCGCAACGCCTTAGCTGACTGAGCCACCACGGCGGGTAAGACTAATCGTCCAGGGCGGCAGAAAAGCGAGGCGCTGGTAGAAGAGGGGGGGGGGGAGGAGGTCCAGGAAGGGACGCCAGGAGAAGGTCGACCACTGGACCGGGGGTTGAAGACGTGCCGTCCGGTTCCGGACCCGAGCCACCAGGACTTCACCCGACCGGGACCTCCTGCCAACCCGTTCCTGGGCGTCGCCACTCTACCCGATCAAGAGTTGCTGCTCGAGGCCGACGAGCTTCTGCACCCGTGGGTAGAACGTGAGCAGTTGGGCTACGGGCCCGAGTTCTACGCCCAGCTGCCTGGCTAGAACGCCGCCGCCATCTGCCCGTGCCGCCAAGCCGCCTGCCTTCCCTATACAAGCCAGAGCTGCCGCACTCTGATCGCCTGTTCAATGGTCCAATACACCGACTTTTGCTGAGACCAATGCTGCTTCTTGCATCGTCTCATCTCCGCTTCTCCGCGTCGAAAATGTTGTGCTCACTCACACGCATGATATGCCCGAACTTGTGTGCTATTGATACCATTCTAGCTCTGAGTGTGTTTCTTGCTATGATATTTCATTGAGTGTTTGTTTTATGGGTTGCTTTTCGTTCTAGTTTCATTAAAACTGTGTGAGTTTTACAACAAACGGCTTTGTAATTAGGTTCTCGGAGGCTTCGTCTCAGAGAACCGTATGAACCATTAAAGAAGAGAGCCTGTATCACAAATTGGCATTCGCTACAGGACGATTGTACTCAATTGGGCTTTGTCCCCCAATTGAGGAACCGTCTGCAAAGTTAAAGCGAGAAGTCACGCTGCATTCCCAACATCACATTACCAGGACATGATGTTCTTGCAAGAGTGCGCAAAATGCCAGTTCCCGCTTCTACAAAATTTTTTTTTACAAATTACTCACTGAAACGTTGCCCGTTAGACCATAGCGTCAGAAAAAGAATACTTTCGTTTCGTAAATTAACTGTCGCCTTTGTGACGTGCCTGAAGCCAGTATTGTACAAACCAGTATTGTACAAACCAGTATTGTACAAGCCAGTATTGTATACAGTGGATTGGGCTCTTTGTAGAACAAATCTGGCTGCAATAGACTGAATACGCTCAAATGCATTAATAAGTGCCTTGTGAATCGGGTCCCACACAGGACAGGCATATTCCAGTATAGGTCTGACATAGGCATGGTATGCTGTCTGTTTAACTTCTTTAGTCACAATGTTAAGGCTTCGTTGTAGAAAGCCTATGATTTTTCCCTACTAACAACGCAGTTAATTTGTTCAGACCATGTCCCTTCAGAAAACGTAACGCCCAAATACTTGTATTTGATCTCTTTCCTAATAACCTGATTGTTTAAGACGTACTGATTTGTTAACCTATTGAAATTTTTTGTAAAGCTGACGTGAAAACAGTTATCGCTGTTTAGTACCATGTCATTATTTTTACACCATACCTCTACGTGATTAAGATCCTCCTGATGCTGTGTGGCATTCGTTTGGTCAGTCAAATTATATACAAAACACAATCATCAGCAAACATTCTAATGTTGCTCTTGATTGTATCCGAAATTTCATTTATAAACACAAGTGGGCCCAATACAGAACGCTGCTGTACCCATAAGTGCCAGAAACTAAACGTGAACATGATGCACCTAAAACCACCCTCTGCTCTCTTGATGTTAAATAATCCTTAATCATCTGCAAACGACTTTGTCAATGTTTAAATTCTGCAACTTCTGTATAGAACTGAATGTGATACCGTATCAAACGCCGGTTTGCCGTGTCAAACACCTACAAAGACCTATTGATAGGTCTTTGCAGCATTTTTTAACAGCGGAGTTGTTTAACCGGCCGTTAGTCCGTCCGTCGCGGACAAAAAATGTTGGCCGATCTTGGCGGTAGAGCAGAAAGGGTCCAAGCGCAATGGCACATAGCCCTGTAAACTAGCGAAGCTGAGCCTGGCTAAGTCTAGCTAAGCATGGTTCGGACTACTTAAGCTGAGGCAGTCATCAATAGCCAATCAATAACTAATCGATAATTGATCTATAATTATTAAGTTCATGAGAGTGGCTTGTTGGGCTAATTGGTACATGGTTATACTAGGAGAATGCCAGCAAACTTGAGAGTAGAAAAAATCGAGAAGCAGACATAGACAAAGCGGCAGGAAGGTGGATTGGACTAACAACTGAACTTAATACATGAAAACAACGTCCCGCAAGTCCGTACTGAACATGCGCAAGACACAACATAACAAAAACACGGTCAACACCTTATCTATACAGGTCTACACTGATCAAGAAATAAAAGCTATTTCTTGGTAAGAAACACAGATGGCGCGCTTACACACTTCTCGGGGCTAATTTTATAGATGTGATTGGCTCCCATCAACTCTCTTTTCTGCTGAGTCTTAGCCTTGCCCAAGATTGAAAAGTCCCTCAAGATGGGATTACAACCACAGTCCTCACAATGTAGCGGAAGATTACCTCCTTATTCTTAGAATACCTTATCTACGTAGCGGAAGATTGCCGCTATTATTATTATTACCACTATTATTATATACGTAGTGGAAGATTACCTCCTTAGATTACCTTACCTGTGCAAAAGCGTTTGAAAATGAAAAACACAGGGGATCGCGAAGTGCGAGACAAAATAAAAAGGAACTTGGTTATGCCGTATGTACATGGCATTTCACACAGATTGAAAAAGGTTGCGGCAAGAAACGACGTCAGATTGGTTTGTTCTGCGCCTTGTAAGCTTGCAAAACTTTGCAAGAAGGTCTCGCAGCACAGTTGGCGAAAGACTACGTGCAATACCAAACATGTCGCGAAGCACCGCACGTGCGACACATGTGTAGTGTACAGTATTCCTTTGAAATGTGGTAGAGATTGCATAGGACAAACCGGTCGCTGTGTCAATGATCGGAGGCGTGAGTATGCGAATCTAATACCTACAGGCACAGGAGTTAATCTTCGGCTACGTTGTAAGGAATCCCATCTTCAGTCACTTTTCAATCTTGGGGAAGGAGAAGACTCAGCAGGAAAGAGAGTTGATTGAAGCCTATCGCATCTATAAACTTGTTCCCGAGAAGTGTGTAAGCGCGCCATATCTGTGTTCCTTACCAAGAGCTTTTATTTCTTGATCAGTGTAGACGTGTATAGATAAAGTGTTGACCGTGTTTTGGTTACGTTGTGCCTTGCGCATGCCCATTACGGACTTGGGGGACGTCGTTTTCATGTGTGAAGTTCAGTTGTTAGTCCAGTCACCTTCCTGTCGCTTTGTGTATGTCTGCTTCTCGATTTTTTGTACTTTCAAATTTGCTGGCATTCTCGTAGTATAATAATCAATAAATTCCGGATAATGCTGGGGATGACTTGGTAGTGCTTAGCCTAGCCTAAGCACGTGGCCAATACTTTGCGATAGCCAATTGATAGCCAATCAATAGCTAATCGACAATCGATGAATAATCAATAAATTCTGGAAAATGCTGGGGATGACTTGGTAGTGTTTAGCCTTGCCCAAATACGTGATAAATACCCTGAAATAACCAATCAATTGCAAATCAATAGCTAATTGATAATCGATCCATAATCAATAAATTCCGGAAAAGGCTGAAGATGAGTTGGTAGTGCTTAGCCGAGCCCAAAAGCCAGGGCTAGCTAGGTTCCCATCAGCTCCGCTGTATCTTTAGCACTGCGCCTCCAGTGCGAGCTACGCTAATTTCTTTACCTTAATGGAGCTTATATGATGACGTTGCCTGTATGCTACGCTTGTCATAAAATTGGATTGATAGACAATCTTTGAGTAATTTGTTAAGTGCTCAAGAGGGGTTGTCTATGCATCTCCTTGTCTTGTGGGAAGTTGTATATCGTCCAAACCGAACGCTTTGTGAACGACCGCTTAAGGGAACATGCGGAAAAAAGGAGGAATAGGGCGCACATATGGTGGCTCATGTTACCACGTGTGGGTGTGACGTTTCAATTTGAGAGACAACCATTCTTGGCAGGAGCGGTGACGCTTCATCTACAGGGTGGCCGAAAAATAGTGTAACGTGAAAAAAACAACCATAATTCTTCAACAAACGAACAAAACAAGGCACGCTTTATTTTATTGGAAAGGCCATTCAATTCTGTAGAAGAACTCAAACTTCAGTTTAAAGATGTCCACGTTGTGCTTTGATGCAGGCTTGAAGACGCTTCCGGACGTTCTTCGAACTAGCCGTGATGTCTTCTGGAGTGATTTCCTGCCTGGTCTTCTTCAAAGCACGTTTGAGTGATTTGATAGATTTTTGCTTGAAAGAGCACGCTTTTTGCTCCACGATCTCCCAAACAGCGAAATCCATCGAATTGATATTCATTGAATTCGAAGGCCAAACTTCCTTCCCTGAGAAGCCAGGAAGGTTCGCGTGACGCCACTCGAGAGTCTTCTTCACTCCGTGGGCAGGGTCCCCGCCCTGCTGCTGCCACCAGTCACTGTTTTCTTAATTCTCTTGAGCACAGAGAATGACGCTGTCCTCCAGCATCATCTCATGGTAGATGTCGGCATTGAGTTCGACCCGTTTCGGCACAAAAACGAGCTTGGTCTTCACAAGGCCTGAAATTCTGCCCCAGACCATGATGCTCCTGGGAGAATGTTTTTTTTCCACTCCGATAGTTCGCGAAGAACCATTCGGCAACAATTTTTGGTGATTCCGTGAATTCCAAGCCGGTTCGATGATGAAAATCTTCTCATCGGTGAACAGAATCCGGTTCACGGTTTCATCGCGGCTCAGCAGCTTCATCTTGCGGCACTTTTAGAGCCTCGAGGCCTTCATTTGGTCCTTGAGCAGCTGCGCTTTCGCTGGTTTGCGCACCGTGAACTTCCGATCCTCTTTCACGAGTAGCTGCATCGTCGAGTTGCTAACTCGGTGCTGTCGGGTGAGTTTTCTAATACTTCTCAGTGGATTTTTTTATTTTCTTGCCGACAGCCAATTTCACCTCCCGGGCTCTTGCCGTTCGAGGCCTGCCACTTCGCTGCCGGTCCTTGACGCCCCCTGTCTCCTGGAACTGTTTGACGACGCGATGGACTTGAACACGCTGCAATTTGAACATCTTCGCGATCTCTGGAATCGCCATACCCTGCTTGTGGAGGGCAACGATTTTGTGGCGCAACCATTTGGAGTCAATTTTTTCTAAACAGATGGGGCACCAAGAACAGCTAAAAATAGCAGTTCTATATAAAAAAGCGCAAAGAACACAAATTGAAAAATGCAGGTGCTAGAAAATGCGAAATATATAAAATAAAATAAAATTCAAAGTTCGCTACAGTATTTTTCGGCAACCTGGACTTGCGCTGGAGGCCTTTTTTATCAAGAACAGAGATCGGTGTGTAAGGGAACTGTTTAACGCTTATAACTTGATTCCGAGTTCGAATTCTTGTGCAACCGCCTTTGATGTCCACCTGGCAGTTCAGATTTTGTTTGCGCATGCGTGACAAGAGGATGTCTATGTACAATCCTTCCCTGCCATTATACAGTATTAGCGCTTGTCTTTGTCTCCCTTTCTTGTGTCTATTATTGCACTAATTTACTTAAAAGCAACACAAAAGTGTTCAGAGTATTATTTGTTGCTCCTACGTCCTAGCGGAAGTTTGATAAATCCACAATGAATTGGAGTTCGCTTCTTCCTGATAAAATCCTTATTTTCGCGTTCTTCCAATAGGTTTTGACCAGGCTCAACAGACTGTGGTACTTTGTTCTTCTTCAAGGACACTGCACACAAGACAATATGCAGACTTTTTGATAGGGCACGAAGAAAAGGGCACACGGTAAGCCTTTCCTCCTCTCTCGCTTGTGTGCGCCGGCACGGCGCCGCTTGAATGTGTTGCCGCTGCGTGCGAAAGAATGATATAACTACAAAAGAACTCAACCGGCAGACAGAACAAAAACAATGCTTGAATGGACACTGCCTCACAACATCGAACACCGCTATCAAAGATGTGTGCCAGAACCACTGAACCTATTGCGCTGTTGTGCTCAACAACTGCTGACCGCGATAGGCAGAGTAGAAGAAAGACCAAGACGAGTACGAGAACCTGAACGTAAACAAGGGACAAAGGCAGACAGACAAGAACGTCACTTATCTCCATGTGTCTCAGGTTGCAGTTCAGCCATTCAACCTCGTCTTAGAGATCAACCAATTGCCTCAGTTTTATACTATTCCGGCAATAAACATCACCGACATGCCTTTAAAGCAAACCGTTATCGAAACCGTTGTGCCTATGCATTGTGCATCAGCTCTTCCGGCCCATGCGAAGCACTCACTGCCGGCATACAAGTACAAAAACAAACCGTCGCCATACCTTGAAAAGCATGTGACTGCGGACGAATTTACACCATTGCAGGCATTGTGCGATAAAGAAATGAAGTGTCACAGCTTCGGCACTGCACATGCCCGCATAAGCTTGCTTACAATTGCCGCGTTCACTGTGACGTATAACAGGCATGTGACTATTATGCGACTAATTGGACAATAATAGTACGTAAAATCTGTTTAAATCATTTACCTTTCTAATGTATTTAAACATCTTTTTTCATTTATTTCAGCATTTATGACGTGCTTCCGGCTTCTTGCTTTCGACGCACATGGCCTTCGATATTGAGTGTTAAGTATTGGAGGCCACGCAATAACTTTGTGGTTGTTTTAAAAAAGTTTGGTGCTTAACAAAAGTAGAGCGCCTTCATTTAATTTCCAGGCACTTTTTTCGACTATATATGAGTTCATTCCTGAGCATACTGTACTTCTTTTTCGATTACTTTTCCAAAGTTGGAAACAAAGTCATTACTACAAAACTCGGCACAAATAGCTGCATTGAATGCTAGCCACATCACACGTCACCATCACGAAACCTATCGGTCTCGATGTTCAATTTTGTGTGCAAAGGCTCTTGGAGCTGGAAAAGCTTGAAATGGTTAGTTTCAGGGAAAGAAAACGTCTGAACAGCTTAGTGCCCAAATGGAAGGGTTTTTTATGGCAGAATTAAATTCCTAGATGACTTCCTGTCGTCCTCTGACACCGTGGCGATTGGGAGCCACATAACTGTACAGTTAGTTGGGAGTGTAGTATAGTCTGAAGAATAGAACACACACACGCAGACACACACGCACGCACGCACGCACGCACACACACACACACACACACACACAGAGACACGCGCACGCACGCACACACAGACGCGCACACGCACACACGCACACACACGTCTTCACAGTCGCACTATGTACAGGGCTTCTCCACCTCACTCCCTCAGCCTGAGCACATCCCGACCCGTTGTCTTCACGCAAGTCACAAGGTCGGCCCCTATGGCATCGTAGATGAAATGCCCAATACCCAGCTTGGTCCCACGGGGTAACCGCCGACTCTCCAGTTCGGCACGTGACATCTATTGGTGCTTGGACCTTCGGAGCATCTGGAGGAGGGCAACGCGGCCGCGGGCGAGTGTCCTCAGGAAGCAGACTGCGCCAGGAACGCCGAGCCACCAGTGATAGCCATCGCTGCCAATTCCACGCGGCACCAGCAGTTCCAAGTGCTCCAGTTCACTGCAAAGCGAGAAAAACGACCCAAGTGTAAAGAACAGGCCAGCCCAGGAGCACAGAACCAAAGCACGTTTCACAAGATGTGAAAGCACTGTTGGCAGGTGCGAAGGACTTTTTTTTCCGCTGAAACACTTTCCTCCAACTTCCTTGTCAGAAAACAATGCTTTGAAATCATTGTGTTCTACTATGGTAAAACCTAACGCTAATTAGATGATAAATAGCAGGGGGGGGGCAGATATTTGCCATTATGCGAAATTTAGAAATTTGCAAATTACCGCAAATGGAGGGGGGTATGGCGTGCATTGTTAAGAACTTTTTTTTTAGAACACAACTTTTCGCACCCTCATGCGCACTCGTTTTATTGCTGATTTAACTTCAAGACTCAGCAGACCAGCAGCAGCAAACTTGAAACAGCAGAGATTTGACAAGCAACATAATGTCTTTACATCAAACTGACTTTTTGAGTGACATTGCTGTTGCCAATTTCGCTCTGCTCCAGGAACTATACTGAACAAACTTGGTAAATGCAAGTATTCTACTGGTATATGACATCTTGCACTATACCACCACAAGTAGGCATTGTCAGTACCACAAAACTCTTTTTTTGCATTAATTTTTTTGCAATCTTGCGCTACCCCGTCCATCAACACTTTAAGCTTTCTTGGAAAATAAAACATTTTTCGTATGACATCACGCAACATAAAATTGTATAACACGCCCAAATTTGTAAACATTACAAAAAATTTGGGAGAGTTGACAGGTATGGGGGCATCATCACTCACTTCTATATGTGGAGGACAGTCAGCTTAGGACTACACATTTTCCACGAAATATACCAAGCTTGAATGACAAGAAACAAACGCAAAACTGTATTACATTTGCACAAAATGTGACGCTTTTCTGTGATGTGTCAGCTTGCAAAAGCATCCAAGTTTTAGTATAGGAACCATGCTCCAAATAGACTGAACAGGCAACCGAGATCTTCGGAAAAGCCAACCTGTAGTTGGCCTAGGCAAGGGCGCAAGAGCGTATCCAAGGCACAGCTTAGTCCACTACCTTATTTGCAGCTGCCCCCACATGGGTTTCACATCTTTCCAGAGCATCATGCTATGCTTAAATATTCCATGGCTACGGTTGCAGCATTAGTTTGGGTTCATAGTGTTATGCTGTGATTGGACACTCTGCATACACTCTAAATCATTTTCATAGGCAGGATTTCGTATCCAGAGAGTCAAATAGCTTGAGATGATTGCTGCAAAATTTAGAGGCTGTGTCATAACTACCGTATCATAATTAATTGCTAATAATCCGAAGTCAATATGGTGCCCGAACATGGCACACTTCTCAATGATCATGTTGTTAGATGTCGGTTGGGCAGGCAAACAAATGGCACAAAACATTGCAGACGCTCTTGCTCTGGTTTATCTCGCTGTTTGTCAATGCCACAATTACAATTTGAACAGCTTGTATGCATTGAATCAGTGTGTGAAAACTGATGAGATAGCTTGGTGGCACGAGTTGCGCTTCGACAAAGTGTCTGCTTTTTGAGGACGAAGACAGCCTACTTCAGATATCAAGAAGCAGCAGGAAGAGGCATGCAGGAATCTACTGCAACACCATGACGCTAAAAGACATGGTTTTATCCAATGCACTGTGACTGAGACCAACTGTTGAATCTACTCCCAGCTGGAAGCAATAAGTCCCATCAGGAAGGCAAGCACAGACTCGAGGAATAGTTGGCCGTCAAGCCAAAGAAGCTCTAAGGACAATGGACACGGGTCATCCCCATGTGACAATGCAATGACAATTGTCAAAGATTACATGCCCAGGTAGCGGAGTGTATGCAGGCAGCTCAACAATTTCAAACCTGCAATACCACCTAAATGGCATGGTTCGCTTATCTCCAATTTCTATGTATCGTTAAAGATCCCCCACACGGCATGCAAAACAGAAGAAACTGTTTAGGCCTACAGTTTCAGTGCCTACTGGATCTTTTACCCATTGAGCCAGGCACCAATCAAGTTGCATTTGTTTGGTCCCCATTAGGCAACTATTGGTGGCATCAACTGCCACAGAGATGAGACGTGGCGCATTTTCCAGCTTGACGACATGTTAGTATCCCGTAGCCTAGGTAATATATTTTCTACCCCTTATTGCATGGTCACACTTTGTAGCAAAGCGCCCTCAAATGCTGCAGCTTCTTCTATGCTGACAAAGGTGTAAAACAACAGCAGTGATTCTGCTGCCATGCCAGTACTCATGTGTGATACACAGGTTTTGGCTTTCCTCTCGCTTTACCCTGGTTTAGCCAGACTAAATAAAATGATTTTTTAAATGATTTTTTTATTCCCGCAATGTCCCTTGTATCACACAATTGCTGTGATGATCAATTTACTGCAATTTGCACTGACAGTAGCAGCTGCTACACCGAGTTACATTTTCAGCTCACGCACATTTAGATGATTATTATGGATGCGCATTACGCCAGCAAGATATACCTACTTGTCTACATATTATGGGAACTCTTACCGAAGCCTTTCCATGACCAATATATCACCTTTGTCGTTACTAAAAAAGAGTTGTGGAAGCAAATGTTTCACTGTTTCGCAGTTCCATTTCCAGAAACGTTTGCGCATCATCAATGAAATCCATTTTTATTGAACTTGAACACTGCTTGGGCACCACAGGATCGAGTCTGTATGCAGTCTTAAGCAATCCCAAGCCTAATAACTGACAATGCATTGCCACATTATAATATTTAAAGCAAAAGGGTAATCTACTGTGCCTTGCGATCTGTTTTGCTACTCACTATGCAAAGTAGCAAATATCCCATTCATGCTTAAAGCTTTGCCTTTTAGGTGTGGTTGTTCTACAGGAAATGACAGTGGAACCAATCCTGGACTGCCTTATGTGCGCACAGAGCATTGTGCACACAGAAGGTTGTCTTGTCTGCAGATGACTGGATCGTTAATACACAGTCACACAACAAAGAGGTAAAAAAAATTCTATGCTTATTGTGGATATCGCTGAGAGATGCCTTCGTCCTGCAGTGGACATAAATAGGCCGTTGATGATGACTTGTGGCCATCCCTGCCCACAAACTTGTATTAATGGCTTTAAATGGTTAACTTTAAAGGGACACTAAAGAGAAGCCGGAAGTTGAGCTTAAATGGTAGATTATCCTTTCACGATCACATCCATACCATTCTTACTGCAAACAGATGTTTAATAGGCGAGAAAATAGCGAAAAACTGAAGGATAGGTGCTGACGCCCCTTCGAATTTCCCGCACTACACGTTCTGACGTCGGAGATTACAAATGCAGGCCCGTCGCGATTGGTCGAGAGCGATTTATCGCTGTTAATAAAACGCAAAATGAAATACACCTTAAACGTACATAAACAGCATTTGCCAACTTTTTAAACCGTTTCAAGCGAGGAAGTACAAGTTTAGCACAAAATTTAATAAATAAGAAAAAATGGCAAGGCGATACATCCGGTCGTGATAGTTTCGTAGTTTCGTTTCTGGTCAATGCATCGTCGCGCGCGCCTGTTCCGCTCTACGGTGTTTGGTTGCGTGTTGCGTGGCTCAAAAAACGTTGACTTCGCGGGAAACAGCCAGAAAATGCCTCGTGTGTGTAGTGTTGAGGGCTGTATAAATGACCCAAGGCGCTTGCTCAGGGGCAGCGGCAGTGTTGACTCGATTGTGTCCTTTCATGTGGTGTCGCGCGGTGAGCCCCGGCTCCCCGGCGTTCGCAATGGCTCAGTGCTCTGCCGATGATAAAACGGCAAAAGAGCCAGAGAAACCGATGGTGTACTCTCTGCATTTCTCGCCCTCGGATTATGTGTATAATCTTGCCCTCGGAAAGTATCTTGGCGTGCCCCAGAGGCCAGTCTTTCTCGAGCAGCTGCTCCCTCAATGCGGCCTTCATCAAACCCCCTTCCGGTGCCCCTGCAGCAGCAAACTGGCGGCTCGGTGAGTGCTGAATGTCATTAAATAAAGCCACGAAATAACCACACCGAGTACGTGCGCAACTTTCTACGCTTGTTCTGTCGGGAACATCGTCGCCTGGCGTACCGGACGCTTCGCCTTCCGTCGACGAAAACGAAGCTCTCCGCTGGCGCGGCCGGCGCAGAAACACCTACCGCTCGAGCACGGAGGATCATTTCGCGCTCCGTTTCACTGAATATCACTGAAATGCAGTCCTGCTTCCCTGGCGAGCTCTTCGGAGCAAGGTTCAGCTGCAGTAACGGTATCCATCGCGGCGAACGCAAACGCAGCGACCATGCATGCAGCCACGATCCATCGAGTGCCTCGGCCGTTTACGCAAGCGGTGACGTATCATGGCGCATTCTGATTCACCGAGAGCAATGAAATCTGTGACGACACTGCTTCAGCGCCAGATCTGGGGTGAGAGAAATTGAGGAAGAGATATTTGGTCTTTGTTTACGAATTTCTCCGCTAATAACTCATATTTTTGCACCCAACAAAAACTGCATGCATTCCTGAAGGTCCCTCTTTTATTCCAGCTGAACTTCCTGTTTCTCTTTAGTGTCCCTTTAAAGATGAGTGTTGGCTATGGGCAACACACCAGAAAATTATTTCTTCCTTGCTAAGTTTCGGTAGTGAGTATGAAGTTTCTGGCTGAATATCTTCGAGCAGCACTCAATGACAGGCAGCTAGTATCATTTGTTGGCTCACAGCAGGAATACATGGTGAGGAGGAAGTAGTTTGGCAACACAACTCGCTTTTTTAAAGCACTGTCAGAGGAGGCAGACCGATGCAAGATCACCAGCTGCAGTGGTATGACACGGGCAATGTAAAGCAAATGAGATGTACACCTATTGTTCACATATACGATGAGAACTGTCTGTACAGATGACTGGATCGTCAATACACACAGTCACACAAGAAAGAGGTAAAACATTCTATGCTTATGACTTGTATCACACAATGTAACAAGCAACAGGTGGCTTGGGGTGAAGTTCACTTCCAGTGTTCTGCCTTGTGTTGTCCCCTCTCACTGGTGAAGAAGTTTCCGCAAAAAATTGTTTTGTTTCGTTGAATATGCTTATTCTCGAGTATCTTGCACATTGAGATGAAAAATGAACATTTCCTTGCGGTATTTATATGAATTGTCCCTTAAGGCAAAAATGTTCCAAAAGCCGGGTGAATTCATGATGAAAAAATGTTTTACTCCGACTTAATATAACACATTAACACCAAAGGGGTATAGATGTTTCACCACCTATGCAAGGGACATCTTCAGCATGCATTGACAGAAATGAGGGGAGGTCCCAGTCTAGTTATCACGCACGTCCTTGTAAACGTCCGGCAAGGCGCCACGGTTAGTGTTGCACGCCGATGCGTCACGACTAATGAACTAGGATGCCAGTTTTCCTTTCCCCCACTTTTACTCTCGGATCAGTGTGGTCGCATTGTCAAGGTCGAAACGATGCTCTGTTGTCCAGCAGTTCTCGTCAAGTTCCATCGCATGGGTAGCCTTGACAACCTCTCCTTTGCTTTCTTTCGATCTCGTTGCCCTTTTACTGCCCGTTTCGCCAATTTAAGTCGCGTCACAACTGCCGCCTCGGACTTTATAGATGACCCCGTTCTGATCGCCCGCAGGGGTGTGGTCTTTCGGTTTCGTGAACACACTCCCTCTGGTCCCCTGCCGGACGTCTTTAAGGACGTGCGTGATTAGTAGACTGGGACCTCCCCGAATTTGTGTCAGTGCATACTGAAGGTGCCACTTGCATAGGTGGCGAAACGTATACCCTTTTGTTCTTAAGGTGTTATGTTAAGTGTTAAGTGTTAAGTGCTATGTGTTATAACAGCGAAGCTCTTATAGGCAAGGTTCTAGGCGATTGCGTCCGTAGAAAATCGAAAGTATAGTGTACTACAATTCTGATGCGTCACGCCACCTTGTGGCGTGGCGTTCACTTGGTGTATACCAAAATTGGCATGGAAGGGTACGAATGTATGACTAACATGGCTGATAGGCCATGACATCAATAACATCAAATGCTCGTCAGTTACGTCACAATTACCGATAATAAAATCACGTGTGGCGCATAGCCGCTTTGGATATGCGGGTATGAGCCAGGGACAAGAAAGAAAGAAGGAAAGAAAGAAAAAAAGGAAAAAGAAAAGAGAGTGAGAGAGAAGGACAACTAAGTGAAGTGTGTGTGTCTTTATTCAATCAATATAGCAATTAACCATATTTAACTCAATATAGTTATCAACAAGTACAGCCTCGCTGGTCTTCCATCTTCACATAGTGGAATGGCTCTGAATTGTTTTTTTTCAATTATGTCCCTAAAGGGTGAACAGTATTGGTGCCGTTTCACTCAGGAATGTGAGTAGTTCAAATTACTCATGCACTTTAAGAAAGAAGACAACTGCTTGCTGGTAGCAGAGCAAATCCCAATAACAGAAAGAAGGCTCACCTGATTTCATTATCACAAAGACTGTACTCCATGGCCAAAGAATTGTGGCTGCAGCTGCTGTTCTGGGATCGCATGACAACCTTTTCCAGGAACTTCTCTGCTGACAAGAAATGCAGAGTGGATCTTTAGCATCCTGTTCTACGATACAAGTAGCTCAAACCAAAACCTTTATTTATCAAGTCCAGTTGATGTTCATTTCAAAGGATGATGAGCATGCAACACTGCCACATTACATGTTGAAAAATATGCACAACATTCCTTCCTCCAAGCATGAACATTACCAAAAGCAACACAACACTTCTATGCATCCAATTAGCATGTTGCTACTTACAATCCAGTTCATGTGACTATGCAATTAAAATTCTCTCGTGAACACGACTGTAATAGAAGTATTTCTGATGCATGTACCGGTAACACAGTTTTGAACAGGCAATAAGGGTTGCTGCTCTAGTGATCACATATTTAGCTACAATGTTGTCTAAGTGGTTCCTGTGTCAGCTAAGCTTATACGTGTCTAGTAAATATATTGTTCACAGAAATTGAAAAGTCAATAATTGTGGACTAAGAGCACACAAGTGTTCTATCTAAAATGACTGACAAACTGAGTGTGCATAACGAAGGAGGTCTGCGACATGGTTACATTAATGCGCTGGCCCACAAACACAGAGAAGTGAGCCATGTTTAAATCACCTTGATGAAATGATGGAAAGGCTTAAAAAACATGCACCTTTATATATACTAGGTTACACCTTGTACAATAACTAGCACTTGCCTACTGTTGGATTATGTCCACTCCGCTGCCGCACATATACGAGGTAGTCCTCTGTAAACAGCACTGCTGCATCTGTTTCGTGCGGCCCCAACTGGAAGACCCGTACCTCGCCACGGTCCGTCATCTCTGTCTGCAGACATAATGCACGTGTCACAAGTGAGCCGTCTGTGGCCCCGCATGGAACACACCTGATTGTTGTGTGACTGGGCTAGTTGAGAATCCATTTTAAAAACAACGTACCAGCTAACGGAAGAATGACAGAAGACAAAAAACAGTGCTTGTGTTTGTATCTTCTGTCAGTATTCTGTCCGCTGGTGCGCTGTTTTTGTAATGTAAACTTGTGGTGATTAAAAAAAGGCTACCACGCGGCATGGAGGAAGCAATATGCCATGGAAACAACTCAATAATGATTCCCTTATTACTTGAAGTTCTGACGGTTAGGCAACCCAAACAGGCAGCAGTGGTGAATAACCACAGGATATGCAAATAGGGGCCTTTAGAGCAAAACAATAAACAGTGGTAGAAAATGGCAATAAGGCTTTCAGGAAGATTATATGTAAAATGCAGCAAAGACAACCATACGCTCGTTGCTCTCTGCCACTTGAACTCTACAAGACTTGAAGTGGCATTAAGTCAACTGCGAACAGCCGGCCTGCAGGACTTTTACGCACAACATGACTTCATACTGCTGAGTTATATGCCACTCTGATTGTGAGCTATCTCGGTAATAATATATCATAAGCTTCCAAGTTTAAGTAATCATAAGTATATTTCTCTGACTATGGTCCACGGACATTACATCACAAAGGAGATAGCAAAGTTAGCTCCGTAATGATTGTTGCTGCACCCAAGAAATATTTCCAGCTGATACGGACAGCTTTCGATAAGCAAGTGAATGCTGCTCCCAGTGTTTAAGTGGCTAGTTTCAGTGCTTGCATTTGTGAGCACATTTGCAAAATGTTGAATATAAATATGCGAACGCATAAGTAACGCAACAGACGGTGCAGTCCAGAAAAAAATGGTTGCGAGTAGGTTATTGATACATGGCTCACTATATCATGTCAAATTGTCATTAACGGCTTTACGACAGCCAGACAAAGAACTGCTACAGCAGAGATGTTGGACTCTGAAGGCGATGACCTTGACAATCTAATTGTTGAATCCAATGCACTTGACTTGCTCTGTTCAGAGAGCTCCAACGACAGTGATTTTCCTGAGCTTTACAACTGGCTTCTTTACAATCTAATGAATGGCTGACTGTTCTCTAATAAAAGAATATAAATAGTGTTAAGTCGCTTCTTTTCTCTTGTAGCAGAACACACACACCGTTTTTCTGCACTAGTCAGAATAAGTTCTCATTAAGAAGGGGATTAGTTCGATTAGATTAGCTTTTATTACTCTGTGGTTGATACAGCATGTCAACTTGTCAGTTTGTGATAGTAAAAGTTTCATTAGCTTCTTCCGATCAGCTCACTTTATACTGTGCCTAAAAGGCTCAGATTTATCCTAAAGTTGACCAAAGTTTCATCATCGTCATATTGGGACATTATGCTGCAATGACAGCTTGCCTCCAGCTAATAGATATAGTGCGAGGCGCCCATGCACATTTGTACAAATTTCCAACGCCACCACTTGATAGAGGAATGAAGCTACCTGGCAAGCCCTTTGGGCATTTTGCAGTATGGCTGCCACTTTCAACATGTATAAACACTGGTTTTCAGCCACTATAGAGCCCTAAAAATAGTAAATGTAACAGCATTACTGGAGTATGACATGTTGATCCCCATCCCGCTCTCGTTCAGCTCATCTCGTGTTTCAGCTGGTCGTTTAGTTGAGTGAACTTCTATGCTTACCTAAATGTATACGTGTGTAGTTATAATGAACTTCAATGCGACACTAAATTCAACAACTGTGGCACAGTTTCTGGACCGAAACATGCTCGATGCAAAGCCTACATATTGTCACAAAAAGATTACTGTAAAAAAAGAAGGTGCGGCAGAATACAAGTGCTTGCAACAGAATGTTTTTTATAAGTAACATACGCAGATAGGTTCTAGGTGTAAGAGCACATATTTTCCTAGGGCAAGCACGCCAATTGTGACCATGTCTGTTTCAGATTAAGTATTATAACATATTCGCAGCTGTAATAGAAAGACTGCGTAGATTTGCTGTACGTCCTACAAGAGCTGCAGAGGCTCAACTGGGCAAAGTGCCCTACAGCATAACCCCACCTGTGACCTGGGTTGAGACAATGATGGTCTGCAGCCGTGGTACTAAAGAATCAATATAAGTTACTGTAGGCTAGTAACTGCTTACATTAAGTGCATGCCCCAAATCATGCTGTACTTACTACCAATGTTCTAAAAAGTTTCACCAGCAGGTAATTTGATGACAGCGCTTCTTCGGCACAAAACGACTTCGTTTGCTTTTTCACCGCCCGTTTCTGTTTAATAAGACCTTTAGGAGAGTGTCTTCCAGTCACGGCGGTCGTTACACAAGCACTACCGACTGGGTCCGGTGGCTTACCAACGCGTTGTCGACGTCTACTCTGTTCTGAACCATGGCGTAGAGCTGGTGCCTCATGGCGATAGCTGGAAAGCCGGCCAACAACTTGTCCGACGGGAATAAGGAGCGCAGCATCTGCAGCGCTGACTTTGTCTCTCCGGCGACGCGCTGGCTCGGCAAGTCGAAGTGTAGGCTTGGCAGCACGGCCGCGTCTGCGATCACGCGTTCATTTCGCACTCTGTGAATTTTGCCATAATACGGCGACAGGCCCAAGCCAATCGCCGTAGGGAAAACAAGAGAGACAGGCAAAACATGCAAGCTGCGCAGCTAACATCAGTGGTCATCTAAACCGGGAAGCCAGTAATACAACCGCGTCGTAGTGCCTACCTTGGCAGTTGGCAATCGCAAACGATTCGGCCGGGCAGCAGAGGCGTTTCCTGGCCCGCATGAGTCGTTTCTGATTCATTGCCAGCACGCAAAGCGTTGACGCGAGGACCAATGCGTTCCGATCGCCTATGTATGCTAGCGGCTTACGTGATGCCTAGGGAGATTCGATTTCCACCGTAAGAGCTACAAAAATATTGTCATGAGAGGAAAGGCCAGATAAGTCCACGAGCAGCGAACACCACCTGGCTGATACCCACTACGGCGCATTTACTGAAGCGGCCACAACAACCAACGTCGTTTATGTCGTCTTTCACATCCTTCCAGTCCGAGAGGGGGTGCCCAATCTGATGATGGTTATGGGATTAACATGTAAAACACACGTGGTAATATATACATATATGGGCAAACCAAAGGCGACATCCCCTGCCGGCATATTGGAATTTGACGTATCTGTGGCTTCAGCCATCTCACAATTTGCAAAGTTTGGAGTACCTCGTGGTTTAGAACATAGCTGGAACATACGCAGCGTATTATAGTCTTAGTAAATACGGGAAAAGAAAGCCAACTCCATTTCGGAAAGTAAATGTAAAGCCATAACACGGTATCGTGTGAAGACGACGGCGCCGTTTAGACAGCTGTCAGAAATTTGTAGAAAATAAAAAAACAACAAAGAAATGTTTTTGTACCATATTTTCATGCTACATTTTTGTACGCATTTTCCAGATAGGCCTAGTAGATAAGCTCATCGAAATTTGAAACTGCTTAAATGTACGGAGATGTGCGTTCTCAGGCTAACAATCATAAAAGAAAGATTTTGTGCTTATGGTTGCTTTGTTCTACCTCAAATTTTGCAGCAACATTGCATTGTATGGTCCAGAAAGTTCACTACGGGACTTAGAACTATTATACTTACCTTATCTGTCAAGAAAAAAAAAACGCAAGGTTGCCTTCGTCAGCGCCCCTCGCGATATACACATTGCATTCTTCAGTTTACTAGGCTATGCTTTGCTTAACTACAAAGGCCGGAAGTAGCAACCAACTTCGTAGCTGTCATGTTTTGAACATTAGGGATATTTTTTGGCAGCACAACGTAGACTTGTTCGCCCCATTATCGATTATGCCGCCACAGTGTGGTCGCCCCATAACCAAAGCAACATAATCAAACTAGAAGCAGTTCAAAAGAAAGCCGTCCGCTTCATTTTTCACCGGTATGACCACTATTTTTCACCATCGTCTGCCCTCCCAGTTCTGAACCTGGCATTACTTTCCTTGCGTCGTGACGCGGAATCATTATAATTTTGCACAACATAATTAACATGCCCTATTGTATTTCGAACACAGTTTCCCTATCTTTCGCCAAGCCTTCATCTGCACCTAACTGCCACGAGCTTAGTCTTTTCCGTTTCTATGCCCGTACAAATACTTTCAAGTACAGCTTCTTTCCCCGCACTATAGAGGTATGGAATTCCTTACCTGGCTCTCTTTGTTCACTCCCGATAAATTTGAAAGTGCTCTTTATGAAAAAAAAATCAGGATAGCTTGCACTAGTGGCGCAAGGCTAAAGAAACAGCGGAGCTGATCGGTATCGTTCGTTCTCGACATCTCTCACGTCGGGATCTTCTCGAAGCCGACGCTTTTTCTCCCGTTCCCTATAGCATTCTCTCGCTGGACGTACTCGGGTTCTCCGGCTCGCCGTCGTCGTTTTGCAGCGGCTTCTTCAGCTAACCATGCTGGGTCCAATCGGCGTCAACGCTGGCAGTCTCGTTTAGCAGCGCGCCGCGCTTCTTGGTAAGCGGCGCGCCGCCGACGCGCACCGGCTTTTATACGGAACGAAGGAGCGCATGCACAGTTGGCCGTGATGTCACGTCTGACTCGTGGCGCATGCGCTGTAGTGCACAGGTGGTGGCGAAGTCGTAGGAGAAGTGGGGCGAAAGCTATGCACAGTGCACGGGTGATGAGCGCAGACGTGCCGGGATGACGTCCCGGTGCATGCGCAGTAGCGCGCAGCTGGCAGTAGCTCGGCGGAGCCGTGTGTGTCGGGCGAAGCGAGCGCGGACCTGCGCCGGCGGTTACTAGGCTACGCGAGTCGACGTCATAGCTCGGCGCAGTTTTTTGTGGACGACTAACGGAGTTACGGATGGCTTCAACAGCTTCGCTGTTATTAAAACAGGGTGTGTAACTGCTCGAGTTACGTTTGTTTTATGCTTTCTGTGTATGTATTTTACTGTTTCGCTGCTTTCTGCATTGAATAAATTGATTTTGCAGTGCTTTAACTGTTGTACTAATATTTAGGTTTGCTAATGTTATGAGATTCTTTGTTCAGTTTCACTTTATTTTTTGTTTACCACTGTATTAACCCACTCCGGCAATAGCCTTCCTATGGGGCTGCAGTATGTACAAATAAATAAATAAATAAATAAATAAATAAATAAATAAATAAATAAATAAATAAATAAATAAATAAATAAATAAAATGCCGCGCGGTTCTCCAGCCGACTCCACACAGAATCGACTCCTGCAACGCATGGAAGTGACGCCACTTTAATATTTTTTGGCAGAGTCTTGTATGCCACGCGGCTCTTCAGACGACTCCACACAGAATCGACTCCTGCAACGCACGGAAGTGACGTCACTCGTCTCGTATGCCGCGCGGCTCTCCAGACGACTCCACACAGAATCGACTCCTGCAACGCACGGAAGTGATGTCACTTTATTAATTTAAACTAAAAACAATGGAAATATGTCAAATCTTACTAGACAATCCGTTGAATTTCCAAGGATATGAAAGAAAGTTGTCTTACGCGCTAATTAATGTACACAATTTGATTAAGAACATCATCGCAGAATGTTTTCAAATATACTGTCATGCGTTTCGGTATAGTAAAAGTTAGCGTTCAAATTACAGGACAGCAAGATATCATATTAGCTATCAGGTGCCTGCAAAGAAAGAAAACAATTTTATTGAGTGTCTCGTGCACCGAATCCTCCGCGCGTCACCCGAGAGCCCGAAGGAATGTGGTGGTACCATATGCGCACACGCACGCTTCTCCCCTGTTTCCTCTCAGGCGCCATCACTTGGCGAGCGTGTGTGCAGCAGATGACAAGCGCTGCAAGCGTATGGTGCATGTTCGCGTTTACATCGCCGCACGCTGTGTCTACAGCAGTCACCAAACGCCACAATATGAACTTATATACAGTGAGACGGATCCCTGAAACTGCAGTCTTCGCACTGTCCCACGAATGTTACCTCAAAGGGACGGGCCCAAATGAGTTATTTGCTAGCTGTCGCAAGTAAGTCTGTCACCGCGAGTCATTTTCGAGATCGAAGCAACCAGTGAACCAGTCTTGACACCGCGTTCGCTACAGCGCTTTGCGTCTTACTGCCATCCTAGCTGCGCTAACATTAATGACTCGGATCGCGGAGAAACCGATGCGGCCGCCACCGTTGCGCATAACTATAAACAGAAGCTTTATTTTCCTGCGTGCCTGGGATTAGCCGCGTCCTCGTGCGTATCGTCGAGTAAAATGAGCCGATCCCAGTGATCTTGAAAATGTAACCAAGACTGTGTAATGAACGATGACTCAGTCGTGGGCCTGTTTTGGTGAGCTTGGAAGGCTAACCACAAAGCAAACCCATGCTTAGCCATTGACCAATTATCGATTAAAGGAGCACATTATGAGGTCACGCGAAGAATGAACCTGGGGAGGGTAGGAGTTGCACATTTCGAACATGTTTCCTAGTGATGCGCATTGTTCAGATTATTTTATATGAAATGGCTGAACGAAAACTTAACTGCGAGTATGCTACACATTACAGTCATTATCATTCTGAGCTTAAAGCCTCCTTAAATTTCGGTAGTAAGCCTGCCCTTGGAACTTGATCAAATTATAAATGCACGATATATTAAAACACTTGCACCCTTAGATTATAACGAAATCTGTCATTTCGAGCATCTTCGTTCTGCATTAAAAACATTGTAATTCCTCTCCTCAAGGAATCGAGGGATCCATCTTTGGCAGCTAGCTACAGGTCTGTGGTACTTACTATAGTGGTCTATGGGAGAAAATGATAAATCGTCGTCTTCTACGCTTTCTAGAAAGCTACTTAATCCATTTTAATGCAGCTTTAGGGAGGGCAAGTTGACGATTAACTACAGTTGGGGTTCCCTGAGACCATCAGATTCTTTTAATCTATATTCACACGATGCCATCAAGTCCTACAGTACAGCACCCAACATCACAATAGCGCAAATTACTCTCGATCACTTACAATAAAAGACTATCACTTACTGCAGTGAAGCACCTCAAACAAGTTACAATTAGAAATGCTACAAATCTGTCAATAAATCCACAAACTCTCCAAGTCATCACATCTCAGTATTGAGGTGCACTGAGTACAAGGACATAGATGCAATTGATTCAACCACTTCGACAGACCATTTGGCTCAATCGCCTGCCTCATCTCCGACACCTAGCTATATTCCTTCCATCGGAACCCTATGCTCTCCACCATGCACTGAAATCAAACCTCTGGTGGGACACATATATATTGTCACGAGCCTTCAGAAGTACCATTGGGGGTCTAAGAAACCGCAGAGCAGCTGGCTCCTGGAAAGCGCGTCCATCGGGGCTGGCTCGCGAGCAAGGAAGAGCGCGCGGCCTTTGTTCTTTTGGTCTTGACCCACTGTTGCACTCGACCGGCAAGGTGGCAATATATGCTTTAGTTCCCCAGTATGTCGGCTTCCTGCCCTGTGACCTTACCCGTCACCAGCTTACACCATCCATCACCTGGGCGTAGGAATAGCCTAAAGTTGACTAAGCAATGTGCCCCAAGTGCTCCGCTCCTGTAGCAAAGTCAGTGGCGTGTAGCCAGGGGGGGGGGGGGCACCACGGACACGCCCTCCCCCTCCCCAGAAATGTCTGTGTTAGTATATGGCTGGCGAAGCCCCTTTCCCCCCTCCCTCACCCTCTCTGTCCCCAGTCAAGTGCGTCACTTAGTAGCTTCCGCTAAGGTTCACTCATCCTGAACAACGCTGCTACACTGCACTAGAAGACGTGCCGAATACTCTGATCTATATTTACAGGGCCGACATGCAGACATCCCCACCACGGCGTGCCTCATAATCAGATCGTGGTTTTGGCACGTAAAGCCCAACAATAAATTTTGTGCATATTAATGCTCTAGAAAAAGTCCAATCCCTCGCGACACTGTTCGACCTGGGGATATACAACCACTTTGTAAGTGTAAGAGGAAAAAATAACTTGACTGGATCCTTTTGCTTGAACAGGGAAGCAGGTTATGTCTTAAATTGTTTTACTCAATATTTGATAATCATATTGCCAAGTATCCATGTTTATCTTTCACCGGTTACCGCTTTTTACGGGCTAACAATGTTAAACGTAATCGCTAGGCACAGGACGCGCCGGCTGGTATCTGAAGTTTCTGGAACGTTATCGATGCTTCTATTCGTTGTCTCTTGTCACCGACGCTCATGTCATCTGATTGGATGAGCAACGCGAATTATCTATAACTTTCTGGAAGACACGCAGGTACCAGGGATTATTCTGGGACCTTCGATGACTCATGTATAAAAGCCGACGCGTTTCACCGCTGATCAGATTTTCAACGATCGCCGACTGTATTCGCCGCTATCGTTGTTTTTTTAGTGTGGCTTGCTTTTGCGGGCTTGCAAGAGTTCGCCGTCAACGCGCCACGTCCACAGCTTGGCGAGCGGCCACGTGACATCGCCGACTACCTCGCCAGAGCCCAGTGGCAATCACGACGACCCTCACATTCGCCGTCACCAGGCCAATACATCTCGCCGCATCGCCGGCTGTATGCCGGCCCAACCCGGGGCCGGTCTCCTAGCCCTTACCCGGGAAACTAAAGGCAGAAACCGATGGAGGTGCGGGTGCTGTACGACGCAATGCTGAAGATACTCCGCCGCCGACGAACTAAAACAACCGCACTTACCCGGCGAGCTTCGTAATCCTGCAGCACGGCTCCAGGGATGTTATCCTAGGCATGGACTTTCTAAACCAACACGGTGCAGTCATCGACTTAAGGTCCAAGTCGATAACGCTTTCAACGCACAACGCGATACCACCGGATACAAACACCAGTTACCATGCCTTGAATGTGCTAGAAGAACAAGTCACCGTTCCGCCTCGCTCCAGCGTAAGGATTTCCGTCGGTACCGAAGTGCCTACAGACATGAAGGGTGTCACCGAGGGCGATCATCACTTACTGCACGATCGTGAAATTTGCGTCGCTAGAGGCATAGCTGAGTTACATGAAGGGAAAGCAAGAGTGATGCTCATGAACTTGAGTCACGAATACGACCACATTAACAACGGCACCACGGTCGCCTACATCGACGAAATAGCACAATCCAGCGGTGCTTTCGCCTTCACCCCAGTGAACCACAAATATCCACAAAATTGGATGTACCACAAAAGACCAATTATCCAAGACATTTAACAACGTCCAGTTTACATCTATAGTACGTTCGACTAGTACGTGGCAGTCAAGGGTCATCCAGAGGACGTCGAATGTCCTTATGATTTGGACATCTCTTGCACATTCAAAGCTCTCGTGCATTGATCGTACATTGTGCGTTGTGAGTCGATGCACGCACTATGCCGCAGAAATACAAGCAAATTGTCTCTAATGCCTAACAATGGGAAGGTAGGAGAGCAAAAGCATTTATTTAATTATTTTGCAATTTAGCACGACCTTTGCACGCACTGCTGGAGGTCTATAGTAACGTTGCTGCCGGACACCGCACGCAAAAGCCAATACTTTCACCATTTTTTTGCTATGCTTTCGGTCTCGGTTACGTCATTTGCTTTTTCATACAAAAATGATTTATTTTTCAGTTATATCTATTAGTACACTGTTGAAAATACGTAACCTTTTACTTGCTGATGTATTAGGACAGTTTATAAAGAAAAAAAAAGAAGCTGGAACTCGCAATAGCTTTGACTTCGCACCGCCACTGATATCAATTCAGCAACACGCGCCTCGATGCAAGTGCGCAGCATTGAGCAATGTTGTGGGCGCGAGCAGCGTGTGCTTTATTTGTGTCTTTTCGACTTTTGTGCGGTTGACCATGGCCCAAGTACTGTACGTATATACTAGGCAGAACTGTACAGTTGCCTGCTGAAATTTAAAGCTGTGCTTCTGACTGCTATTTATGGTACGTTTGTTCGCCTTGCGGAGCGCTTACGGGAATGTCCTGGAGGCCATGTTTTGATGGTTAATTTTCGCACATGTTTGTATCGATTGGTTTCCGGCGTTCCTCTTCAAGTGTCGGGGATATTTCTCATTTAAAATGCCTATCTCTAAGTCTCTGGCAGCTTTATGTTCTTGGCACTTTTGTGATCTGAGAAGCTGCCTGACCAAGTTGCCTATCAAGATGAACATTCCATCTCTGGATTCTGCTTGCGTGGAATTTAATTTACCATATATTTTTCAATGCAGCTAGAAAGTACTGGCTTTCTATCGTGAATCCGGTGGCTCCAGAAGCAGATGCTGGCAAGCAGGCCATGCACTCTTGGTCATTAATTAGTATGTGATACTACCTCTTACTAATCAGTTTTATTCTTTTTATTATAATTGTGGCACTGTGCCTACTAGTCATTTTGTGCCTACTCGTTACTTGTGTTTTAATGAAGTTTAATTTTCAAGAATCTGTTTTTGATTACGTGTTTTTTTAGATCCGCGTTTAACCTGTTCGTATACAGCAAGAACATGTAATGAATAATGATCGGCCATGGGGGCCGATCATTTTTGTAATAAAGCTTTATCAGTTGTATAAATAAAAATGTAACATTGGTATGACATTGTCAGTTTCACTGGTGTGCTTTACCTAGTGCTTACTGAACTCACTATTTTTCATTTATCCATTGCAGGATTTCTAATGATGCATAATGATCAAAATGCGGATTTACGGTTTTGTTAGCACAGTTTCCGCATTTTGATGAGCGCTAGAACTATACATAAACGTTGACAGTCACTTTAGCGAACACTGAAGAGGATGAAGGCAGAAGCCTGCGCACTCACGAAGCATTAATTAAATTATTTGTCATCCTCATTCGCATGCGTTGTTACTTCTATTGTTTTCTCCTTCCAAAGTTGTGGGCTCGAGTGCCTTAATTACCTGTGCCTAAATAACTTCGTCATAATTAACACCAATGGTTGCGGGCTCTACTCCCACCAAAGGTCGAGGGTTTGAGTGCCTTAATTGTATCTTAATTAACTTTGTCTTAATTACCCCAAAAGTCGTGGGTTCAACTTCCACCAAAGTTAGAGTGCCTTAATTAACTCTGCCGTAATTAACTTTCCTTAAGTAACTTCGCTCTAATGAACACCCAAGGTAGTGGGTTCGACTCTACCTTCACCATGTCAATTGGAATCCAACTTGGAGATAATTTGGAGATGTGGCCGGTTCGCCCATATCTCCAAGTGGTTTCGACTCCCAACAAAGGCCGTGGGTTAGAGTGCCTCAATTAACTCTATCTTAATGAACTATGCCTTGATTCGCTTCAACCTAATTAACACCAAAGGTCGAAGGTTCAATCTCCAATTTTGGTGCCATTGAATTTTGGTGCTGCAACGCTGGACATCGGATTTTTTGACCATTGAGCCATCTAAGGATTTCACCTTAATAAGTGTTGCAATTTATATTTTCACATTCACACGTTTACACGTTAACTAAACATTTCAAGCAGTCACCAGCTACATGCCGACAATGGGGGTAACTGTGCCATTAGTGTGCCTCAGCAGTTGTACCATCGAGGACAAATTAAATGCGAACAGCGGAGTGTGTGGCCGAAGCATAACTAAAGGTATACTGTTCATGTTGTCGGCCAGTCGTTGTGCACGGGCGTGGGGATGTAGTTCTCGAGGAAGAGTGCAGCGCTGCTCGCCCTATTGCGATAAACGTCGCCCGTATTTTGTCCGGAAGTTTTTTTCTCATCTCTCCGCGGCAGTGCCATACCAACCTGGAATGCACTGTTATGGTGGCTAGCACCATCGTTACATCTGTTGTGTGATATAGCTGGCATGCACCCAGCTTGCTAACGTGCATTGCTTTGCTTTTGTTACCACCATCAAAGCTGCCAGTGTCTAATCGTAATTTGAATAGCACGAAAAATGTATTTAATTAGATGCACAACAACAGTGCTAGCCACCTTAAAAGTAATCACAGATAGGAATGGCACTGCAATGGCGGGGTGAGAATACAAGCTTAAAACGAAATACAGGTGACGTAATACGCACTAGGACAAGCAGCCCCGCACTCCGCAGTGAAGCCACATGCATGTGTACAATGATCGCTGGCCGACGCCACACACTGTGCTTTTAGTTACGTTTTGGCCACACACTCTGTTGTTCGCATTTCATTTGTATTCAATAGTACATCTGCTGTGGCATTCGCAGGTATACAGCTCATTATAGCGTCAGCAGGAAAGATCCACTAGATGTTCTATGGACCTCCTGCCTCCCCAAAAAGAACATCTATTAGAGGTTACTTATGTCCAGCTGCGACATCCTTTCAACGTTAAAGCAACGTGATCTGGATGGGACTTAGATTATCCATGGTACGTATTTGTAATGTTGTTTGGAGAAATATATATATCTATAGGATGTGTGCAATGTCTCAAACATGATGTTATATGGACATCTATGGTACATTAATGGTTCACTGGGACGGATTCTAGTGCACCTGCAACGATGACTGTAGTACCTGAACCAACTTTCGACGTCATCAGAGCCTTCCCAATCATAAGAAAGAATAGCTAAAAGCTCTGCTCCTGCAATACAAGTACCGCTTCTCGTCGTCGTCAAAAGTTAGACAAACCCCCGTCGCCAAGCACCGCATCATAACCGACGAATATGTCCACCCACTCGGTCAGAGCCCGTACCGAGTTTCTTATGGCCTCGCGTTCGCGCGCGAGGCTATAAGGCAACAAGTAGACGAAATGCTACGCGACGACATCATCCAGCCATCCAAGAGTCCGTGGGCGTCCCCCGTGGTGTTAGTAAAGAAGAAGGATGGAACGCTACGTTTCTGCGTCGATTATCGTCGCCTCAATAAAATCACGAAGAAGGACGTATACCCTCTCCCACGTATTGACGACGCCTTGGATCGACTCTACAACGCAAAGTACTTTTCGTCAATGGACCTCAAAACCGGCTACTGGCAAGTCGAAGTCGACGAGAGGGACCGGGAGAAGACTGCCTTTATAACACCAGACGGACTGTTCGAGCTCAAGGTCATGTCGTTTGGTCTTTGCTGGGCACCTGCGACTTTCCAACGCGTCATGGATAATGTACGGGCAGGCTTGAAGTGGCAGACCTGCCTCGGTCTATTTGGACGACGTCGTTGTGTTTGCATCAAGCTTCGAAGAACACCTGCGGCGCCTTGAAACAGTTCTTCAAGCAATCAAAACCTCCGGACTCACGTTAAAGCCAGAAAAGTGCCGCTTCGCGTACGAGGAGCTCTTGTTTTTGGGCCACGTAATCAACAAGTCAGGAGTGCGCCCCGACCCTCAGAAAACTGCGGCCATCTCCAACTTTCCTCCGCCCGCCGACAAGAAGGCAGTCCGTAGATTTCTTGGACTGCGCGCCTCTTACAGGCGCTTCGTGAAGGACTTTTCGCGGATCGCGGAGCCACTGACGTACCTCACGAAGGCCGACGTCGAGTTCAAGTGGGAGACGCCGCAAGTCGAAGCATTTGAAGAACTGAAGCGACGCCTGCAATCGCCCCCAATACTTGCACATTTCGACGAAAAAGCCGATACCGAAGTGCACACCGACGCAATCAGTGTAGGACTCAGCGCTGTGCTTGTGCAGAGGACTGATGGACTAGAAAGGGCTGTAAGTTACGCTAGCCGGTCGCTGTAGAAGGCGGAAACAAATTATTCCACAACCGAAAAGGAATGCCTCGCCATCATTTGTGCTACATCAAAGTTTCGCCCCTACCTCTATGGCAGGCCCTTCAAAGTTGTGAGCGACCACCACGCCTTGTGTTGGCTAGCTAACTTGAAGGATCCTTCAGGTCGCCTCGCACAATGGAGTCTGAGACTTCAAGCATTCGACATCACCGTCGTTTACAAGGCCGGGCGAAACCACTCTGACGCCGAATGCTTGTCTCGCGCCCCAGTTGAACCGCCGCCACAGGACGACCAGGATGACGACACTTTCTTGGGACCCAACAACAGCGAGCTGACCCGGAACTAAGGAGCCTTGTAGACTTGCCTGGAAGGCAGGACCGTCATTGTGCCCAAGGTGTTCAGGCGAGGATTGGCGTCGTTTTTCTTGCAAAACGACATTCTCTTAAAGACGAACTTCTCGACTGTTCGAGCCAACTACCTCCTCGTGGTACCCTCAGCATTGCGTCCCGAGGTTCTGCAAGCTCTCCATGATGACCCAACGGCTGGACAGCTCAGTTTTTCCCGCATGCTCTCGAGGATCCAAGAAAAATACTACTGGCCTAGACTCTCTGCCGTCGTCGCCCATTACGTAAGGACATGCCGAGACTGTCAGCGGCGCAAAACACCGCCGACAAGGCCAGCCGGACTTCTACAGCCGATCGAGCCACCTCGCCTACTGTTCCACATGATCGGCATGGTCATACTGAGGCCTTTCCCGACGTCGACGTCCGGGAATAAATGGATCGTTGTAGCTACGGACTACCTCACCCGCTACGCCGAAACAAAAGCCTTGCCCAAAGGCAGTGCCGCCGAGGTAGCCCGATTTTTCGTTGAGAACATCCTCCTGCGTCCCGGCGCCGCAGAAGTCCTCATCACCGACAGAGGTACAGCCTTTACGGCCGAACTAACTCAAGCCATCCTGCGCGATACAGCCACACAAGCCATCGCCGAACCACCGCCTTCCACCCGCAGACGAATGGCCTCACCGAGCGCCTAAGTAAGACCATCGCCGACATGCTGGCAATGTACGTCGACGTCGAACACAAGACGTGGGATGCCATCCTTCCGTACGTGACCTTCGCATACAACACGGCCGTGCAAGAAACAACGCACGTGGCGCCGTTCAACCTGGTCTACGGAAGGAACCCGGCAACAACGCTTGATGCCATGCTACCGGACGTCACCGACGAAGAAAATCTCGACGTTGCCAGCTATTTGCAGCGTGCCGAAGAAGGCCGACAGCTGGCCCGCCAGCGCATCAAGAACCAGCAGAGGACCGACAGCCGACACTACAATCTTTGACGACGCTACGTCGAGTACCAGCCCGGCGACCTTGTTTGGGTCTGGACTCCGATACGCCGATGAGGACTTAGTGAGCAACTGTTACGTCGCTATTTCGGACCATATAATTTCATCCGACGTATTGGCACACTGGACTATGAGGTCGTGCCAGACGGCATTTCGCAATCACAGCGGCGCCGGGCACGACGTGAAGTCATCCACGTAGTGCGTCTTAGCCCTTTTATATACGACCACTGACGAACTTCGGTACTTTATTACTTTGTTATTGTTTGTTGTTGTTGTTTTTTCTCTGTACGCGTGGTTTTGTTTTCGCTTTCTTGTTTGTAGCATCGGGACGATGCTTTTTAAGGGGAGGGTATTGACACGTATATACAATATGTTTATCTTTCACCGGTGACCGCTTTTCACCGGCTAAAAATGTTAAACGTTATCGCTAGGCACAGGACGCGCCTGCAGGTATGGTAAGTTTCTCGAACGTTATCGATGCTTCTATCCGTTGTCTTTTGTCACTGACGCTCAAGTAATCTGATTTTATGAGCGACGCGAATTATCTAGATCTTTCTGGAAGAGATGCGGGTACCAGGGATTATTCTGGGGCCTTCGATGAATCATGTATAAAAGCCGACGCGTTTCGCCGCTGATCAGATTTCGACGATCGCCGACTGTGTTCCACCCCTTTCGTTGTGCTTCGAGTGTAGCTTGCTTTTGTGTTTTGTACATGTTCGCCCAATAAAGAATCAGTTTCGTCATACACAGTTTTACGACTGTTTAGTTCAGCGTCACTACTAGGTGACAGTATGGGAATCTGCTGATCAGACTATCTGAAGTAGAGCACTGCACGGGCCGGTTTTTCAGGCCCGGGCCTGGCCCGAGCCCGAAAGTACCATTCTTTGGCCGGCCCGGTTGTGTTCGACTCATTAGCCCTATTGCCTTTACGAAGCTAGCTCGCGTTCTCGATTATTGTGAAGATACTGTCATGTGATCAAGAGCAGCCGGGCGGTCTACAAGCTGCGTCATAGCAGGTTTTTTCCCTGCATCCCTTCTTTCTGGTTACTTGATAATTTAACTGTGAGAGAAATAAACATTTCATTACTGGCCGAACACCCACAGATTATTATGTGAATATTTGGTATGAAAACAAACCATACAATGGACAGTTAGGAAAATAGGGAGGGATGAGGCTGGCAACAACCACCGGGAGTGGCAGAACCCCGGCTTACATTTAGGGATGAAGTTGTAGAAAAGCACATCGGTTGATCACCCTGCTCGTGCTTTAAAGTGTGCGGCCACATACTATAGCGAAGGCATAGGTGAACACTACCATACACGCCGCCGCCCGCCATTTAATCTCACTTTTCAATCTCATATAGTCAATCGGATGTACCAACAGTGATAGAACTGGAGACAATAATTTTGGCGCGAATGTAAATTTACATACGCTGGTTACTGGCTTTCAGAAATACGATAATACACGGCCACTAGAAGCTGATTTTTTTTCATTAAACAGAAATTGTTGACCCACAAGGCTAACGCTCATCATATTTTGACGCGGAACATGCCATTCCAATTGCTTTATTCGGCTTCATTATAATGATGTCAATTTTTCAATCGACAATTTAGGCATCCTTGTTTAGAAATATATGCAAATCTAGACTCTGTCTAATTGGGTTTCAGTACAGTGCATCTACAACGTACGCTTACCTTGTTTTTTTTCTCCGCCAGATTAAAGTATGATCTGCTTGCTTATTCACGTAAATTCGCACACAACGCACCTAGTGCTACAAAAAATATTGTCACGTAGTAGTGACGGTAAATAAAACAGTCGGAAAACTGTGTATGACGAAACTGGTTGTTTATTGGGCGAACCTGTGCCCACAAAAGCAAGCTACACTCAAAGCACAACGATAGCGGCGAATACAGTCGGCGATCGTCGAAAATCTGATCAGCGGCAAAACGCGTCGGCTTTTATACCTGAGTCATCGAAGGTTCCATAATAATCCCTGGTACGCGCGTGTCTTCCAGAAAGTTCTAGACAATTCGCGTCGCTCATACAATCAGATAACATAAGCGTCGGTGAAAACAGGCAACGGAAAGAAGCATCGATAACGTTCTAGAAGCTCCCGATACAGGTGGGTCCTGCGCCGAGCGATAACGTTTAACATTTGTTAGCCGGTGGAAAGCGGCCATCGGCGAAAGATAAACATGTATACGTGTCAATAGCCTCCCCTTAAAAAGCATCGTCCCGATGCTACAAACAAACGCGAAAGCAAAAACAAAACGACGCGTAATAAAGAAAGAAAATAACAAAGTAACAAAGAACCTATAAGCTCGTCAGCGGGCGTAGAAAGGCTTAAGACGCACCACGTGGATGAGTTCAGGTCGTGCCCGGCGCCGCTGTGATTGCGAAAAGCCGTCTGGCACGACCTCATAGTCCAGTGCGCCAATACGTCGGATTATCTTATATGGTCCGAAATAGCGACGTAAGAGTTTCTCGCTAAGTCCTCGTCGGCGTATCGGAGTCCAGACCCAAACACGGTCGCCGGGCTGGTACTCGACGTAGCGTCGTCGTAGATTGTAGTGTCGGCTGTCGGTCCTCTGCTGGTTCTTGATGCGCAGGCGGGCGAGCTATCGACCTTCTTCGGCACGCTGCAAATAAGTGGCAACGTCGAGATTTTCTTCGTCAGCGACGTCTGGTAGCATGGCGTCAAGCGTCGTTGCCGGGTTCCTTCCGTAGACCAGGTTGAACGGTGCCATGTGCGTCGTTTCTTGCATGGCCGTGTTGTATGCGAAGGTCACGTACGGAAGGATGGCATCCCACGTCTTGTGTTCGACGTCGACGTACATTGCCAGCATGTCGGCGATGGTCTTATTTAGGCGCTCGGTGAGGCCATTCGTCTGCGGGTGGTAGGCGGTGGTGCGGCGATGGCTTGTCTGGCTGTACCGCAGGATGGCTTGAGTTAGTTCTGCCGTAAAGGCCGTGCCTCTGTCGGTGATGAGGACTTCTGGGGCACCGTGACGTAGGAGGATGTTCTCAACGAAGAATCGGGCTACCTCGGCGGCACTGCCTTTGGGCAAGGCTTTTGTTTCGGCGTAGCGGGTGAGGTAGTCCGTAGCGACGACGATCCATTTATTTCCGGACGTCGACGTCGGAAAAGGCCCCAGTAAGTCCATCCCGATCTGCTGGAACGGTCGGCGAGGTGGCTCGATGGGCTGTAGAAGTCCGGCTGGCCTTGTCGGCGGTGTTTTGCGTCGCTGACAGTCTCGGCATGTCCTTACGTAATGGGCGACGTCGGCAGAGAGGCGAGGCCAGTAGTATTTTTCTTGTATCCTCGCGAGAGTGCGTGAAAAACCGAGATGTCCAGCCGTTGGGTCGTCATGGAGAGCTTGCAGAACCTCTGTACGCAATGCTGAGGGTACCACGAGGAGGTAGTTGGCTCGGAGAGGCGAGAAGTTCTTCTTTAGGAGAATGTCGTTTTACAAGAAAAAACGACGCCAATCCTCGCCTGAACACCTTCGGCACAATGACGGTCTTGCCTTCCAGGTAGTCTACAAGGCTCCTTAGTTCTGGGTCGGCTCGCTGTTGTTCGGCGAATTCGTCGGCACTGATTGGTCCCAAGAAAGTGTCGTCATCCTGGTCGTCCTGTGGCGGCGGTTCGACGGGGGCGCGAGACAAGCAGTCGGCGTCAGAGTGCTTTCGCCCGGACTTGTAAACGACGGTGATGTCGAATTGTTGAAGTCTCAGACTCAATCGTGCGAGGCGACCTGAAGAATGCTTCAAGTTAGCTAGCCAACACAAGGCATGGTGGTCGCTCACAACTTTAAAGGGCCTGCCATAGAGGTAGGGGCGAAACTTTGATGTAGCCCAGATGATGGCGACGCACTCCTTTTCTGTTGTGGAATAATTTGCTTCCGCCTTCGATAGCGACCGGCCAGCGTAACTTACAACCCTTTCTAGTCCATCAGTCCTCTGCACAAGCAAGGCGCCGAGTCCTACGCTGCTTGCGTCGGTGTGGACTTCGGTATCGGCGTTTTCGTCGAAATGCGCAAGTATTGGCGGCGATTGCAGGCGTCGCTTCAGTTCTTCAAATGCTTCGAGTTGCGGCGTCTCCCACTTGAACTAGACGTCGGCCTTCGTGAGATACGTCAGTGGCTCTGCAATCCGTGAAAAATCCTTGACGAAGCGTCTGTAATAGGCGCACAGTCCAAGAAATCTACGCAGTGCCTTCTTGTCAGCGGGCAAAGGAAAGTTGGAGATGGCCGCAGTTTTCTGAGGGTCGGGGCGCACTCCAGACTTGTTGAAGACGTGGCCCAAAAACAAGAGCTCCTCATATGCGAAGCGGCACTTTTCTGGCTTTAACGTGAGTCCGGAGGTTTTGATTGCTTGAAGAACTGTTTCAAGGCGCCGCAGGTGTTCTTCGAAGCTTGAGGCAAACACAACGACGTCGTCCAAATAGACCCGAGGCAAGTCTGCCACTTCAAGCCTGCCAGTACTGTATCCATGACGGGTTGGAAAGTCGCAGGTGCCGAGCAAAGACAAAACGGCATGACCTTGAACTCGAACAGTCCGTCTGGTGTTATAAAGGCCGTCTTCTCCTGGTCCCTCTCGTCGACTTCGATTTGCCAGTAGCCGGTTTTGAGGTCCATCAACGAAAAATACTTTGCGCTGTATAGTCGATCCAAGGCCTCGTCAATCCGTGGGAGGGGGTATACGTCCTTCTTCGTGTTCTTGTTGAGGCGACGATAATCGACGCAGAAACGTAGGGTTCCATCCTTCTTCTTCACTAACACCACGGGGGACGCCCACGGACTCTTGGACGGCTGGATGATGTCGTCGCGTAGCATTTCGTCGACTTGTTGCCTTATGGCCTCGCATTCGCGCGCCGAAACTCGGTACGGGCTCTGACGCAGTGGGCGGACCTTTTCGTCGGTTATGATGCGGTGCTTGGCGACAGGGGTTTGTCGAACTTTTGACGACGACGAGAAGCAATCCTTGTATTGCAGGAGCAGAGCTTTTAGTTGTTCTTTCTTATGCCTGGGAAGGTTCTGATTGACGTCGAAAGTTGGTTCAGGTATTATAGTCGTCGTTGTGGGTGCACTGGAATCTGTGAAGGCGAAAGCACTGCTGGCTTGTACTATTTCGTCGATGTAGGCGACCGTGGTGCCTTTGTTAATGTGCTTGTATTCGGGGCTCTGAAGTTCGTGAGCATCACCGTTGCTTTCCCTGCACGTAGCTCAGCTATGCCTCTAGCGACGCAAATTTCACGGTAGAGCAGTAAGTGATGATCGCCCTCGATGACGCCCTCCATGTCTGCAGGCACTTCGATACCGACGGAAATCATTACGCTGGAGCGAGGCGGAACGGTGACTTGTTCTTCAAGCACATTCAAGGCATGGTAACTTATGCTTGTAGCCGGTGGTATCGCGTTGTGCGTTGAAAGCGTTATTGACTTGGACCTTAAGTCGATGACTGCACCGTGTTGACTTAGAAAGTCCATGCCTAGGATGACATCCCTGGAGCAGCGCTGCAGGATTACGAAACTCGCCGGGTAAGTGCGGTTGTTTACCGTGACTCGCGCTGTGCAGATTCCAGTCGGCGTTATTAGGTGGCCTCCCGCTGTCCGGATATCGGGTCCTTGCCAGGCTGTTTTCACCTTGTTCAACATGAAGGCGAACGCACCACTGAAGACGGAATAGTCGGCGCCAGTGTCGACGAGAGCGGTGACGTTATGGCCATCGATGAGCACGTCTAGATCGGTAGACCGGCGTCTGGCGTTGCGGTTAATTCGTGGCGTCGGATCACGGCTGCGTCGGATTGCTCTGCTGCTGCTACGTTGCGTCGGAAGGTCTTCTTTCTGCGGCGAAGTGCTGTCAAGGCTGTTGCTAGGTGGCATGCTGATATCTCGTCGTGATGATTCGCGAATCGTCGTCGTCGTCGGCGGCGGAGGATCTTCGGCATTGCGTCGTACAGCAACCGCACCTCCATCGGTTGCTGCCTTTAGTGTCCCGGGTAAGGGCTCGGAGATCAGCCCCGGTTGGGACCGGTGTACTGACGGCGATGCGGCGAGATGTAGCGGCCCGGTGACGGCGAGCGTGAGGGTCGTCGTCGTGGTTGCCACTGGGCTCCGGCGAGGTAGTCGGCGATGTCACGTGGTCGCTCGCCACGCTGTGGACGCGGCGCGTTGACGGCGAACCCTCGTAGGCCCATCTCGCGGTATGGGCATCGGCGGTAGACATGGCCGGCTTCCCCGCAGTGATAGCAGAGCGGGCGGTGGTCGGGGGCGCGCCAAATGTCTGTCTTTCTTGGGTAGCTACGCTGGGCGACGGGCGGGCGTGCTGGCGGCGGCGGTGGACGACGGAACTGCGGCGTTACGGCGCCCTGGCGCGAGCGTGAAGGGGGGCCTTGACGACGGGCAACGGCGGCGTAGGTCAGCGCTTCCGGCTGGGGTTGTGGCGATTGCGGCTGCACATTGGGATCTCCAAGTGACCGCTGAACTTCTTCTTTGACGACCTCGGCCATAGATGCCACTTGAACCTGCGACCCGGGAAAGAGCTTCTGCAGCTCCTCGCGAACGACTGCTCTGATGGTTTCGCGCAGGTCGTCGGCGCCTAGCGCTTGAGCATCGGCGTAGTTGGTCAGGGCACGGCGGTTGTATTGCCTGGCGCGCATTTCAAGCGTCTTCTCGATCGTTGTGGCCTCGGAAAGAAATTCGGCGACACTCTTGGGCGGGTTGCGCATCAATCCGGCGAATATTTGCTCTTTGACACCCCGCATCAAGAACCGAACTTTCTTTTCCTCAGACATATCGGGGTCGGCGTGGCGGAAGAGGCGAGTCATCTCCTCCGTGAAGATCGCGATGTTCTCGTTCGGCAATTGCACTCTGGTTTCTAATAAAACTTTGGCCCTTTCTTTTCGCACGACACTCGTGAAGGTCCTCACGAAGTTCTCACGAAATAGGTCCCACGTCACCAGGGTGGTCTCTCTGTTCTCAAACCAGGTCCGAGCAGCATCATCCAATGAAAAATAAACATGGCGCAGCTTGTCGTCGTCGCTCCATTTGTTGAACGTCGCGGTCCTCTCGTATGTCTCCAGCCAGGTTTCAGGGTCTTCAGCCGATGATCCACGAAATGTCGGTGGCTCCCGAGGTTGCAGCAGCAGGATGGGGGACGCTGGTGCTGCCATTCTGGTCGTTGACTTGGCCTTGATTGCGGTGGTCTTTTCGGGAAGAAGTCCGAACTCCGGCACAAGTCCTTGCTGCCTACGGCTAGCTCGCTGGTCCTTGGCGACGCTGGTCTCGTCCTCCAGTTTCGGGCTTGGGTCGCGGCTTTGCGGGGGCGTTCGGTGCATGAACGAACCCGCACCTCCACCAGATGTCACGTAGTAGTGACGGTAAATAAAACAGTCGCAAAACTGTGTATGACGAAACTGGTTGTTTATTGGGCGAACTTGTGCCCACAAAAGCAAGCTACACTCAAAGCACAACGATAGCGGCGAACACAGTCGGCGATCGTCGAAAATCTGATCAGCGGCAAAACGCGTCGGCTTTTATACCTGAGTCATCGAAGGTTCCAGAATAATCCCTGGTACGCGCGTGTCTTCCTAGAAAGTTCTAGACAATTCGCGTCGCTCATACAATCAGATAACATAAGCGTCGGTGAAAACAGGCAACGGAAAGAAGCATCGATAACGTTCTAGAAATCCCCGACACAGGCGCGTCCCGCGCCGAGCGACAACGTTTAACACCCGCCAGCCGGTGGAAAGCGGCCATCGGCGAAAGACAAACATGTATACGTGTCAATATACAAAGCTGCGAACATGAGGGTCGAGCCACTTAACAAGTGGAAATAGCATTCAAAGTAAAAATTTACTGAGGCAATAAAGTGCTCTGCATTTCTATTTTGTTTTTCACGTTCCCCTCCCGAACGTTGAGAAATTTTGCAACATCCGCGTAGACTTAAAGCACTTGCCTAAGAACAATATACACTTGAAAGTATCAGTTTAATTAGTTGGGCTAATTGTGAATTAACCTACGGCAGAATATCCAACTCGCTTGAAAATATAACGAAAAAAATTAATGGAAACTAGTAGTAAGTTGCCCTGTGCCTTAGGACACAAAAAAGTTGCAAATTAACTTTTCAGAATTTATTTTCTACAATTTTATCAATGTACTCTAAGTACTTCTTGAAAACTTATTTAATTTTTCTTTTCCGTTAACATGATCACGCCGAAAATCTAGATATTTTTGTGCAGCAACAAAATATTGCAGTCGACTCTGCCTCTAGGCACGTCTTCCGCTCTTGAAAAATGAAACGAGCTCTATCGAAACTCATCTCATTGATTCCCGTTAAGGATAGCTCGGATACCTGAGACAGTCTAATGAATGTTTTTGCAGCGAGTCTCGCACCAATCCAATAGTTTTCAATTTCTTTAGCGCGACTGCAATGCATATATATTTCTATCTCTTTGTCAGGTTGATTCAAATCTGTGATGTCTAGCAACTCTCGAAGTGTGCCTTTCGCCGCTATTCCCACCCACCCAAATGTGTTTTCCTGGTCGATAGGCGGCGCCGCTGTCGAAATCATACTGCTACCTCCATCAAACTTCGGGTAGTCCGTCACATGCCTGAGCACGATCACCTCTAGGAATTCGAGGTGTTAATAGGCTGGGAACAATGTGGACAAGAGTTCGTTAGTGTCGCGAAGACGAAGGAATTCCTGCAGAACCGATGTTAAGATGACTATCGAAGTTAATGCGATTAACATTCACACAATCTAGCGAACAAGAAGCGACGCATTGTGTTAGCTAAGACACCTTGATTTAGAATCCGTAGTGTTTCTCCTGATGTTTCAAGTGATTCGCCTATATGCGGCCATACATTGTCTTCGTGATTGACCCGCTTGGTTATGACCATCGCTCGCCAATGTTACCTCACGATGGTAGAACAAGGACCGCAGGCCAACGATGCATGTAGTGACGACAATGGAATTACGAGGTAGGAATGATGTCGATAGAACGACGAAGGCATATAAGGACGACGGCATGACGACGATGAGATGATTCTGAAGTGATGGCGATAAATAATTGCGACGGAATACAATTCCATGACACCGGTGTTCTAATCTTGATCGATTGACAATAATAGCACAATACTAGCGGAATGAAATAGAAATTATGCTGATGGAACGTAAGGTGGTATGACGACCAACGCATTTAGTAATTTTTAGCCAACCAGACACGCTTCTGAATAACATACCAGCCTTCTCCCTTTCTTTTCTCATATTCCTTCCCAAGACGCTTTGCAAACATATCCTCTGCCGTTGAGCTCAGTACGCCAGTGATCTAGCTCATTAGGCCACGATCACACGTTTACAAACGTATCTTCCCAACAAGTATATTATTCAAGCTCGAACTTAGGGGGAACATTGAGCTTGGGGGCTCCTATCGAAATACATGGGAAATCGGAAATAGTTCCTCAGAGCAACCAATGCAGCAAATTTGATGAGTTATGTTGAATTTAGAAAAAAAGTTAAAGTGTAGTGATTGCAGAAAGGCATACTTTATTATAGGCTGTATACTTTTCTTACGTCAAATTTTAAAGAATTGCCAAATTTCGAAAAAGAAAACGGCGTATAGAGCTATGTAGCTCAGCAGCTAAAATGTTATCAGAATTCTGTAAACTGCACCTAATAATACATCGAAAGCGGAAAGCAATCATATATCATACACCATCCTGAAATATACCACTATGTTGTGAATGTTGCATTTGCAAAACCCTTCCAAACATTATAACAAATTCACGTAAGTTTTAAGGTAAAGCAAAAAAAATTGTTCGCTTTTGATGCTCCAACGGGTGCTGTTTATAGAAATGCCATATTTGTTTTAATGGCTGAGTTGCGGAGTTGTAAACTTCATGCTTCTATTTTTTTTTTCAAATTTACGAACATCCTGCAATTCTTCGAAAACATTACACCATATAAACGAAAATTCTATTTGCTGCAGTCTCTGCAATTTAACTTTCCCTCTTAAATGCAACACATTTAACTCAAATCGGTTCAGCGGTTTCCTCATAAAAGCATTCCTGCATTTTACATGTATTTGATAATCCGGCATCGAAGATAGGCTCGAGCTAAAGCTTCCTCTTAAGCAATGGTTCACGCCAGTTTTATAGGAAACCCATGAAACAGAACCCTGACGTGTACGCAAGACCGTGGCCACAGTGGTGCACAAATAAAAAGTCTGCTCAAGGAAAAAATATATATTCAACTGAAGCTTCGCGGGAGCCGTTATCTCGGCCAGACATCTCTCCAGAATGCGGACGAGCTTTCTGGCGAGGTGCCTAGAAAAACCGTCGATTCATTGTCTGTAGAGCAAGTAGCTGGCCGTCTTCGAGATAACGCTGATACACAAGCGCGCTCGTTTCCAAGCACCGAGGTGAAGCCACAGCTTCAGGGTGTGTGTCTTTTTATTGCGCTTTCTTTAGTTGTGCGTCATAGCATACGTCATAGCGGGAATTTCGAATTCTTTAAGGTCGATACGCCACGTGGTGGCGAAAAAAGGAAACTGTACGAAATGTCCCTAATTCCTGGTATTGAGAGTGTACGTGCGACGTTTTAGTTATACAGTCGGTTGGTTTGAGCTTTCATGCGCATTTTCCCCAATGAATTATCTCATTTCAAGGTTCTGTTACTTCCGCTGCGAGACGCGACTGCTAGTCAAGCTCGCAAAGCGAAGGTGCAAACTATATATGGTAATGAATGTTCTACAATAGCATATTTAGCGCTTTGACTGGGAATAAACAGTATTGCCAATATGTGTTTGAAGCAATATTTCAACTGTTTTTTTTCTCATTTTCTGATGTATCATTTTTCTCCTCAAAAAAAACCCAATAAACCTTCAGTGTATTGCAGACTTTGTATCCTTACTGCATCTGTATAAGCCCTCACATTAAAAGGTATTGCACATTTCGCTTACTTCAGTGCATCGAATTACTTTTGTTTATGCTAGTTGTAACATATCGCAGTACTCTGAGAAACTACTTCGCCCGAAACATCCTTGCCTTTTCTTGCTTCTCTGTCTCTACTTCCTGTAAAACACATGCAATAATGCAAAAAGCAGGCAAACACCTTGTTTTTATAAGCAGTAGATAACTCATTAAACAAAAGCAGATAAAAATTGTGCAGTGAAGTCAGCCGGTTGCATTCCTTCGTGTGAATGATAACATCTTTTCAAGTGTGGGTGAGTCTTGCATGTCCACAGCTCATAAAGTGTGCAGACTCAACACGAGGCGTAGGTATTGCCCATCAAGATGGAGGCAATGTTCTAATGAATCTGCACTTACATGTATTACTGCATAAACTCGTGTAACCATATCGCATGATTACTCAGTCGAGCTTGCTCAGAGTCATATTCATCAAAATTCTACTTATCCGAGCTTGCTCTGGCTCATATTCACCAAAATTATACTCGACAGAGCTTGATCTGACTAATATTCACAAAGATTATACTCAGGCAAACTTGCACCGAGTCATATTCACGACATAACTACTTAGCCAAGCTTGCTCTGACTTATATTTATCAAAATTCCACTCAGGCGAGCTTGCACTGAGTCATATTCACCAAAAATCTACTTGCCCAGCTTGCTTTCACTCATATTCACTAAAATTATACTCAGATGAGCTTGCCCTGACTACCACATGACAATATTCACTCAAGGTTTACTCAACCGAGCTTGCTCTTACTCGCATTCACCAAAATTCTACTCAGTCAGGCTCAAACGAACTCAGACTCGTGGTTAGTTCGAAGTCTTAGTGAGCCGACGTTTGAGTGAGTTCACCGTGCTATGTATACATTACATTATGTGACCTGTGCGGTGAATAAGCAAACATTGCCTATGAGTACGTGTTGCATAGGGTGAAATAAGGACAACTGTACACACAGTAGTTAGTTTTCTAGAGTTTAACTGATCGTTGCGTGAAAGCTTCGCCTCATGTCGATTCAAGCAAGTGCATTGGATCAGCATCATATTTATGCCAATTCTGCTGGCTGTCCTGGCCATTACTGGGTGGCCAAATTTTGTACATTTCAACACAAAGTTGAATAAATGACTGTGGTACAATATATTAAAAAAGATGCTTGCATCACTGCACGTATAACAATCAGAACATGAAACAAACACATGCACATAAGATGCACGCAAATGATAAATACATAAACAGACGGAATCATCTAGCCACCACCTATTGAAAAAAAAAGAAAAAAAGCACAGGCCAATGCTGCAATGCTGCAACCTATCCCCTCGCCAGGTACATGGGCTATACGAGAAACACACGTGTAACATAGCAGTTACCTCGAGGTAGCAGCTATGGACGCTTTTGCATTCGCAGCTGGCCACTCAACCACTCTAGTGTGTTCAGTGTGTACTTGTACTTAGGCACACATTTTAATTGTCTATATCTCAGAAATTTAATGTGGCTCCTCAAAAATTTTAAAATGTTTGGATTCTGAGGCTTGCAAATGTAAATATTTTTATTCTATTCTCGTTCAAGGTGAAAGCTCATACAAAAGCTTAGAGATATTGTCAGTGCCCCTCACTTTCCCTCATAACATAAGTAGTCTGATATTGAGATTCTAGCATCTTTTCAACAGCAAGAAAGGGAATCACCTTCACTTGTTTTCAGCATTAGGTTAACGCAGGCAATTCAGGGAGGCATAAAGTTTTGCTGATACAATCGGTTCGGGAAAACCAGATTAGATTGTGCGTTGACGCTTTCCTTGCACTTTCTTATTTTGGTCAAGTTTGAAATGGCTCCAGTTATCATGCTCTAACACTGGTCTAATATAGGTTAAGTTCACGACTAGCTTAACAGACTGGGATGCTGACTTTCATTTCCAGGAAAGGAACCATAGTGCCTGCTCCAGTTGCATATGTTCTTGGTTATCTGGGGTTTTCAGCCTCACTTTTAAGATAATATTCTCAAGCAGATAGAAGCACACATATGCTATCAGCGGATAGTTTCGATAGCTTCTTACTTTACACTTCTCACTATGAACACAAAATTTTAGCGTTCGATTTTGTTATTAAACAAACAAACGTACTCCTAACAAGTTATTTTAATGTTAGCCGTGGGGCTACACGGCTGCGCTACGTACTGCACCATATTAACTTAAGCTTCTTGATACAGATTCACAGCACACTAACAGCGCAAGAAACAGGACGAAAAAATAGACGACGCCCATGTCTATCAGAATGATATATGACACTACGTACACAAGTGACTGCAGCTCCCCCCAAAAATGTGGTGTCGGCTTTTACGCCTTTCGATTTATTCAGAAAGCACTTGTATGAATAATTACAGTACACGCGCCGAGACGGACGAACCAGGCTGGCGCTAAGATTAATGTTCACAACACAAATTCCATTGCACGTTAAGTAATTACACACAGACCATTTGCGGCTTCCTTCAGGGGCAGACGTGAGCTTTTGGGTTGGTGCTTGCTGCTAAGTTTGGTGCAAGAATATTGCTAGGAGCTGGAATACACACACATCACGAGCAATACACACACATACTTTTTTCAGAAGGTGACGTTAAGCACGGGTAGCGCGAAGGTGTCTGCGTTGACATGACAACTTCGCTGCAGCCGAATTCCGAATTCTGCATATGCGATGGCAACAGCTATAGGGGCTTGTTGATAGTTTCTGTTGTAATTTGTTTAACCGCAGGAAGAACGACACAGGCATAAAACACACTCGAGACAGCACACAGCGTTGAACGACCACCTGCGAACAGCTGTTTACGTCCGCCATTTATACTCGTATTGAACTTCACAAACCGCTGCTGCGCACTCCAAAACAAGTTAAAGTTTGAAGCGTTTTTAAATTACAAAACGCACGTATTATTTGGTCCTAATAAGAGAGGTCAATTATATTATAACGCACACGTCCTTTTCATTACATTAAAGGAATTATGCGGCGTGTGCGACAAAACCTGGCAGCAAGCAACTCTGGGCGTGGCACCAGTCGCATTGTTGAAATCGCAGTCATTTGAAAGAGCCCTCAAAAAATCGCATTGCGACCCGTGCGATCGCGTCGATTTTTTTCGCTCCAGTCGCAGCATGTGAAACGCCCTTTACTCGGCTGCGACGGATTCAAGTTTTCACGTGACTGTTTGGCCCACGGAGCAGCCAGAATTTTGCCCTCGCATGTGTATCCGCCTTTACAAGCTGCCTAAGCGGAGCGCGGAGCGTTGCTCCCGTTAGAGTGTACTAGAATGGGGGAGTGGGTCCAGCGGACGCCTTAGCAAGCGAAGAGGGTGAAGCAAAACACGCGAAAAAAATGGCGGCGCTGCCGGCTACTTTTTCTGAATCTCCGGCCAATAAACGTTGGCTCAGGCTGTTTCGGCAGCGCTCATTGGCTGAGGCGAGCTCGCGGGCTGAGTGGCTGTCGTCTGCTCGACGCACCGTCGTTGTTGCAAGGTTTGCGTTCTTTCCACCGTTATTTTTCCATTTTATTTACAATAGATCGGTGAGGATTAATATCAGTGTAGCTGCCACCGAGTATCCGCCTGTCAAAGTTCCATGCAGCTGCGGTAAGTACTCCGACGCGACAAGCGTGCGGCCGGCGAGCGGGGCTGCTCATTCGGAAAAAAGTGACGGTGGCAACACCTGGATTTTCAATAAAAAATGCCTCAGCGCAGAGCCCTCGTTGGACCCAATCCCCCAATCTAGTACACTCTACTCCCGTCGTTCGCTAGCGAGGGTGGTTGATGCAGGCGCCCTCTCTCGCGCGTGCATCGAGGCACCTTGCATCGAGGCACTGACCATGTGAGCGCGAATAACTTGTGTAATACACCTCCAACTGGTTCTTTAAGGAAATAAAGTGAACAGCCCAGCTAACAAAAACGTCGCCAGCGCATTCGCGTAAGAAAGGATTGGATTGGATTTGAAATGCAACCTCGCTGGATATCACGTGGCGTTCACCAAGTCGATGCTTCATTTTCCACTCGATAAAATCGAGCGGTAACGCATTACAAGCGCCTGTCTAGATACTTCATGAACAAATAAGTTATATATATTCGTCTTCCTTTGTAAAAGTGACAAAACGGTTTTTTATTTTGTTTCACTACGCTGAATTTTGCTAGAGGGCGCTGCAACTACGAAAGGTCTGCTCCGCTACGCTAGACCATTGGCTAGACACATAACTAAAACGTGAAAATCGCCCGCCGCTCTGCTGTGGCTTAGCGGGGCAACTCGGAGCGGAGCGGACCATAGAGCTAGACGCTCAACTAAAACACTCTAATGTCGGGCGTCAGAGAAAGCGACAAAAACTTCTAGTAAGATGCACTACGCACCACGGCGGAGTTGGTTGTCGCTAGCTGCGTCACAGCGCCCTGTGCGGCCACTGTTCCTCAAAAGTATCAAAATAAGTTACAATAATCCCTTAGGAAGGTGTGGAAACATGTCCCAGCACGACTCATTACCTGAAATTACCGGCGCCAGGACGGCCGAGCTGTTTTTCGCTAACTGCGTCATAAGTCTCGGTCCCGTGCCGTAAGCCTAATTGCACCGAATGTTTTTCACCTTGCCGTAGTCCAATAGTGCAGTGGTGCCATGTCCAAGTGCACAAAGAACGCAAGAATACGCCGGGAGCCCAAGAAACTAGGCTACATTAAAAAAAAAAAGAGACTGGTCGCCGAACAGGCGAGCGCTCACACGCGCAGTCGTCCTCGCTCGCTTCGGTGGCATGTCTGACGCATGACGCATGCATCTGGCGCGTAATTGGCCTGTCGCTAGGTAACGCAAGAAAAGTAAGTCGCAAAGTATACCTTAATTTATACGCAAAACGTTTTAGTTTTCGCGGTAAAGAATACGAAAACAAAACAATGTCTGTTAACTTAATTTCACTTTTTGTTTCGATGCTCGCGGCAGCCAACGGATGGCATCAATACTAGCCTGACGTGTTTCCTCTGGTTGAATTTATTTCTCGATGCTAGCGTTGCCGAGGCGTGCGACACCGTTGTCGGGTTCCTGGAGGGCGAAAGGACGCTGACGCTTGGCCTCAACATCGCGCTCCCTCAACTCGGGGTCCGCGGCTCTTAGCTGATGTTTCGCCTGGCCTTAAGAAGCCCTCACACTAGAATCAGCACATCGACGACGAGCGCTTTCCCGAGCGCGTAAGCGGTGGCGTTGCTCAAATGCCGCCGCGAACGCGTATTCAAACTCAGTTCCATTTATATAGAACTCCCTCATGTTATGTATAACGCCCACTCTCTAGCACACTCACTCTCACCCACAGGTATGCGTACTTTGTCACGCTTACACCTACCGAGTCAGTCTCAATGTAGATTATCCCCCTTCCGCCACAGTGTATTTAAGTGCATGCGAGTCTGAGTGAGTCTATAGGTGAGTAGAGTGAATGGGAATTTAGTGAGACCATGTGGATTTGGAGCATGTTCGGGTCTAGGAGTATAATTCAGCGAGTTCCTTATCACACGTGCGACTCCATGTTTCTTTTTCAAATTCGTGAAATAAATGTGAAGATGAATCTAGGCGATCCCCAATGAATCTGAGACTGTGTATTTGCAAGTGATGTCCGTTTGATCCCCTAAGCTTGTGTGAAGCCAAGTTGACGAAGGGCTTATCTCATTTGAATCAAAGTTTAAAGACGTAAGCTGTCAGGTGGTCAATTGTGTAGCCAAGTTATTTTGAAGTGTACTTGAGATACATATTCCTTATTACGTATATCGTATTAACAAAAGCCTTCCAACGCTAAAACCGTTCGTAAGAGCATATTCCAGCCATTTGCGATATTGTATATCTTATTAATGAAGGTGACCGGCCAAAGGCCAAGAGCCTTTCGGAACAAAAAAAAAACTAGAAAAATTCCGACAGAACCACCGTTGGGTTGATGTTTATGTAAACAACAGGTGCACTGCAGATTTCAGTAAAGAATGCGCCCCTCAGTGGTGGACCTTGCAGAGAAAGCGGTACTTTTAGTCAGCATTAAAACGTGTTCAATCGCAAGACACAACGTCCTTGACTTTGAAGAAACGCGCCACAACGCGACAATAGGATAAACACGCGCAGTAAATTTCTTGTTGTTGCCAAGGAATGACTCATACATACTAAACGGGAGATTGGAAAAGAAGGAGGTGGTTTTACAAGCGTTCTTATTAAGATTGTAACCAAAGTCATGGAATATCAGAGCGTACATTCCGGGACGAACGTGTTTCGTAACTTCTTTCTTGATCATCGTCTGGAAGATATGCGCGCTTACTTTTTACAAGTAAATTGTTGCTATGCGACGCGCCTATATACCACGCCAAGCGCCTCAAGCGCTGGCTTGCGTGACTTTATTCCGCCTTTTCAGGCGTGCGTCCATAGTTGATTGGTTATAGAGCATCGAGCTTCTGTGCTGGGGCGCCAGAGTTTGAAACCGACCATTTGACATTCTTATTTATTTATTTCATTTATTTCTAGGGACAACTGTGGTGGACACCTGGTGTCCCAAGTTGGCCATAAAAGTCCACAAACTGACGGACCGCAAAGTGGGGGAAGAGCCAAGGAAAGCAATCGGTTTTAAAAGCTGTGTGAATTTGGCTGTTGATTTGCGTGACGTGCATTTCAAGCCTATATACAGGGTGCAGGTCCTTCCGAGCGCACTTTTCCAGCACGCGCTACTCACGTGCTCTCACTTACGTATCCTTTTCACCGCTGCGCTCTTTGTTCGAAAAGGCAGGAAGAGAAAAAGGGAAACAAACGAAAGCGCTTGCAGCCCCCACGAGACCCAACCATCTCCTCCTTCGTACACACGCACATAAAAAAATTACCGACGATTTCGATACTCCTTAATGCGAAATTTGACCGCAGCTCCATACGTGTTTTCATTTCGCGATATATTGGCTGGCGCTGACTTTCTCGTGCGGCACGTTGCAAACGGAGCGAAGTGTAGCGCGACTGCCTCGCTAATCGGGAGATCACGAGAGGCAGCGCGTGGGTGACGCGTGGGTGCGATTCACAGCAGCCGCCGCAGACAGGCCTCCGCTCATGCAGCGCTTTGTTTCCGACGCGCACTACTCTGGCGCCATCTCGTAGCCAACGTCGCCGCAAAGCCCGTCTTGCACCGCTCTACGATTTTCTTCTCATGCTTTCGCCATGCCCTCCTCCCCGGCTTTCCTCCTGGCGCTCTCTTCGCTATCGCCGTCTTTCATCTCCCGCTGCGCTTCGCGTTCGCTTTCATCCTTTACTGTGATCATTCGCTCAGTTACGAGGGACAAAGCCGACGCTGATCCTCGCCGCAGGAACGGGCACTTAGAGAAAAAGTAATAGTTCAGCTCTTGTTCAATGTACTGAAACTTCGTTTTGGTCCAGTTTCAGTTCGTGAAGCAGGCTTCGCTTAATTAGTGCGCTTTGTTTTCGGTCTCCCATCTTGGTGCGCATAGGTCGGCAAAATGAATAGAGCTCACTCCGACTCGCACACGCAATATATTTTTTGCTTAGGGCTCACTCAGACAACGAGTGAGCCTGAGTGAGATGACCGATTTTTGAGTTTGCCGACCTATGGCTTGGAGTCCCTTGAAGAAGCTTGCTTGAAGCACCGAGTCTACGTTTTGGAAACGTAGAAACGGTAGGTGTAGAAAAGCCATCGACTTGGTAGTTTAAATAAGTTAAATAATTCCGAAACCCTGTCGACAGCATTCAGCCGGTGACGCCATACATTTATACTCGGCGGCCTTTTTCTTCCTTGCTCAGCATATCAGGTTAACATTATGCCTAAGCAATCTCTCCGTCGACTTCGATGCCCAAGATGTAGGCGACTCTGAGCTTGAGTACTGGCAAAACTTGCTGTCTTCCTCATTCAGGGGTGGTCACCCTTGCTCCATGCACAAGTAAACATGTCAAGAAGGGCGTGCCTTCACTCATACGATAGATTTGTGAGCATCAGAATGCGTTTGACATCGCCTACAGCACAGTGCCATTTTAGGTTGCTAAGTGCATAGGTGGAAGGAGACTGACCATTTCTTGTAAGAGATCTGCAGCATTGCCGAACAGTACAGTGCGATCTGCACAATGCAGGTTGCTAGGGTATTGTTTTGGTATATCTTAGGTCTCTGAGACATACTATTTCAGCCACTCTACCTCCTCAAAATCAAATCCATCCATACACTTCTACTTCTGACTTCTACCTCTTATTTTGCTTCATTACAGTGACTGTTATTCTCTCGTTTAAAGGAATCACCGATGTTCTCACCAACCATCTTACATACAAACGATCCTACCCCGTATACACTGTTATCTCGAAGGCATTTGTGGAAGAAGGCATGCTTATTAGTGAGCGCTGTGTATGCCTAACCAGCACTTTGTGCCCAATCATGTCCCAGGTAACGCCTCATAATTCCTGAAAGAACCCTAATCTTGCTTCACTCAATAGGGCTCGCGTGTTGAATTTTGCCAGGCGCAATTTTCATTATCACATATCCGGATCCAGAGATTCTTAGCAAGCTATGCTGTGTCACAGGTCTGACTGTAGTATATAGCCTCTGTGAACTGCTCCGCAGCCGCTGGGTCAGAGCGCGAACGGTTATTTCTTAGCTTCATGATGGAGGTAGTCAACAAGTCCCCTACTATAGCGAGGCAGTGTTCTTTAGTGGCATGAGCACCGAGTGACACTCTTGTTTATTGCGCAGCAAGTTCCAGTTAGCGATCGACTTCCGGTTTGTCACAGAGGTGGGACGAAATTAAAAATAAATTATAAAAAATAAAAACAGGTAGATATTGATGGTTACTTATGGTTGATAGATATGACATCAGAGCACAGGTTTAGTACAATAAAGAGCTAATTAAGTGTCAGGAATATTCAGAAAGAATTTAGGAAAGTGTAATTGCCGTACGCTAAAGCACACAGTCGTACACTTCAGATAAACACCGCAGTTTCACAGGTTCCCGTGAAACTCCAAGACCAGACGTTACGTCATCAGTGACGTCACACTTAAAGCACCAGTACCCGCTCGTTACTAATGCAAAAACAAGCTAATTAGAGCTACACACCACCTGATACAGAGTGAACGCCTGCCTAACACAATGGAGGGGTGACGTAACTCCCTCCTCTCTCGCTTCACTCCCGGCGCGCACCTACCTGCCCACTGGCGTGGACAGCTGGGCTATATGGTTGTGATTAGCATTCTGAAACATCGTTCCAGCGCACTAATAAACATGAACGAGAAGAGAAAGACAACAAGAACGCCGTTCTTGTTTTCTTTCTTTTCTCGTCCGCGTTTATTTGTGCACTGGAACGATGTTTCATAACGCACCTGATCCGTCGCTCGCTCGCGCGCGCCAGCTGCGCGCCGGCGCCCGGTACATACTCTGACGTCAGGGGCGGAGGGCCGCGTAAGGTGCGCTTCGTGCGCCATCCGCTAGAGGGCTACGCGTCTCGCCCTCTTTCGCTCCCTCGCCCGCTCCTCTGTCCGTGGCGGTTTCCCGCCAGTTCCGTTCGCTCGCTCCTCCGAGTTCGATTTCCCGCCCTACACCAGGTTACACCAACGCCGAGGTGCGAGTGCCACTAGCAGACACCTAAGTCAAGGATTACGGTCGTTTTTAATTTTTTTGAAGCCCAGTGTGCCTTTCTAATTTGATTGCAACTATTTTTGTATGGCTTAGTTTTTCTTTTATTATTGCGAAAGCATAAAGTGCCCCATTACGCGAAAATCCTGCGGCTTCGGTGTCGCAACCGAGCGATCATACCAAAAATAGCCAACGCCGCAAAGAGTAAAAACACGTCAAAAATGCTCGGATTCACCTCATAATTTTCGGGGAGGTTCATGGGAACAAAGTAAATGAATGAATTGGAAATGAAAGTTTGGTAAATTTCGGTTTGGGTGTGAATCGAACCCGGGCCTCCGGTGTGCAGGACGGACGGATGAATGAATGGATGGATTACGTTGATCCCTTTAAATCGGGCGGCGGCTCACGCAACTAGCGCTGACTTCTAATATATTTTGTACTTATCGGAAGGTGAAATTTCACTCTTGCCTTGATTTTAGCCACCGATCAGATAACCTCCGTTTGTTTATTTCTACCCACTTAAAGTCTATTTTGCCTCCACTGTCCCTAAACCCAAATGCTTTCAAAAAATCAGCCCTGTTGCTTTGAACTGCACGGTCAAGCACTTTACAGAAAAATATCAGGTGTTCCGCCGTTTCCTCCTCCTCTCCACACTCACCGCACAACCTGTCTATCCCCTGCTATTTGTCTCGGTACGTCTTAGTCTGCAATACTCCCGTCCTTACTTCAAATAACAAAGTGCTTCCCCTAGAATTATCGTAGATATTTTCTTTGGCAATTTCCTGCTTGAAGGTTCTGTATGTTCCCAGTGCCGATTTGGTCTGCATCCCTATTTTCCGCAGACTCTTCTCTGTTTCTTTCACCTTTTTCTTAACCGGTGATTCTTGGTTAAGCCGTTGAGCGGTCCTTCGAGTTACGAACTCATCGGTGACAAGCGAGCGCGTTGAGACGCTTATAATCCAGAGTTCGACGGAAACCCGTCTGGCGAGGAATGAGCATAGTGAAATTACACGAACACTCGCCAATGGAAATACATGTATTGGAAAATAAAACTTGACGTTTTGAGTCTCGTACGGGACCTTTGATCACAATGAAAGCAAACGCGGTAGCTCACGTTTAAATATGGGATAGATGGCGTGGTGCGAGTCTGTAGATTTCTGGCAGATTCCCACGTGTGCCGTTTATCGCACGTTGCGTCGTCTGAATGTGCAGCAACATAGGAGCCGATTACGGGGGGGGGGGGGGGGGGAGGCTCCGGGGCTCGAGCCCCCTCCGGAATTTTCCCGGGTTGGCTGAGCCCCCTCCGGAGACCCATAGTCCCCCCCCCCCCACCGCCCCTCAAATGTCATTATCAGAGTTCTGTTCCCCAAATAATTTGAGGACTCTTGCGTTGCTTCTACATTTTCACTTTTGTTATGACTACGCTTACGGCACCAGTGTTGGCGCGGACGCGCACGGCTTTTAATTTATCCTTTCGCTTTATTTCGGCAAATCCTAACAATATATATAGGAGGACAAGCCTATTAGAAGCACCCCCGGCGGCTACCTCATCCGCGTTTTCTCTCATTAGCATTTTTTTAAATTTCCGCTGAGAACACCACGCACAAACACAATATATTTAAATACATACCAAGGTAGCTTGATAGGTAACTTTCTACTTTTCTTGTGGAGAACCAAGGTAGCTGTGGAATTCTTGTAGATGTTTGCTAAGATATTCACGTATGCCTCCTGTACTCCTTGATTACGCAATGCCTCTATCACTGCTGGTATCTCTACTGAATCAAATGCATTTTCATATTCTATGAAAGCCATATAGAGAGGTTGATTGCACTCCGCAGATTTCTCGATTACGTGATTGATGACATGAATATGATCCATCAATAGCCTGACAAGGAAACAAGAATTCAGGATCGCCAATCAGCCTCTAGAGTATGTAAAGGAGTACGTTTATCTAGGTCAATTACTCACAGGGAACCCTGATCACGAGAAAGAAATTTACAGAAGAATAAAATTGGGTTGGAGGGCATACGGCAGGCATTGCCAAATCCTGACTGGGAGCTTACCACTGTCGTTGAAAAGAAAAGTGTACCATCATTGCATTCTACCGGTGCTAACATATGGGGCAGAAACTTGGAGGTTGACAAAGAAGCTCGAGAACAAGTTAAGGACCGCACAAAGAGCGATGGAACGAAAAATCTTAGGAGTAACGTTAAGAAAGAGGAAGAGAGCGGTGTGGCTCAAAGAACAAACGGGGATAGCTGATATTCTAGTTGACATTAAGAGGAAGAAATGGAGCTGGGCCGGCCATGTAATGCGTAGGATGGATAACCGGTGGACCATAGGGTTACAGAATGGATACCAAGAGAAAAGAAGCGCAGTCGAGGTCGGCAGAAAACCAGATGGGATGATGAAGTTAGGAAATTTGCAGGCGCAGGTTTGAATACGCTAGCGCAAGACAGGGGTAATTGGAGATCGCTGGACTTCGTCCTGCAGTGGACAAAATATAGGCTGATGATGATGATGATGATATACAAAGGACAAAGTTTAGAATTTTTTAAAGAGAAGGAGGTAGCCAACTAAATGAATAGCCTATACCTAGAGAATGAATGTTCATGTATGTTCACCTTACTTCAAATTACTTTGGGTGCTTTTTTGACCGTGAAAAAAACCCGCAGACTTCAGTGACCCCTTCGGCAGAGTCTTCTATCAACGGCGTATGAAAAGCACGTGAGTGATGTGTGTCTCAATATTGATTCTCTTCCAGTAGGCAATGCTAACGACTGGCTACAAAATAAATGAAGAAAAAGCTCTTCTAATTATTTACAACATTTACGCATTAGGGAGGGAAACATCGCCTCTTGTATGCAGAGGCCATAAATGCGGGGTGTTTCAGCAAACACTTTCAAAAAATTTTTAAAGGTTGCCTGTGGTAGATAGCACTATTCTAGTTCATGAGCTGGTCTACAGAGAAGAGGTGAACATTACTTGAACAAAAAATTGAAATGCATAATCGACTAATTAAAAAATCACCAATTAGGTTTTTAACAATACCTTACGGCCCGTGTTGCAATTTATAAATTCTAGCCGTGGAATTCGCAAGGCGGATGCACTAGGAACTAATTCTCAGGATGGCACCAGTTTTGAGATATTAATTCCCGAAAATTGCGGAGAAATGCATTGGCGTTCCAGTTACTTTTGCGCTTACCCGCCGTGGTTGTTTAGTGGCTATGCTGTTGGATTGCTAAGCATGAGGTCGCGGGATCAAATCACGTCCACGGCGGCTGTATTTCGATGGGGCGAAATGCTAGAACACCCTTATACTTAGATTTAGGTGCACGTTAAAGAACCTCAGGTGGTCTAAATTATTCCAGAGTCCTCCATTATGGCGTGCCTCATAATCACATCGTGGCTTTGGCACGTAAAATCCCCTAATTTGTTCTTTTCATACTTTTGTGCTTTGATGCATAAAACGACGTTTTGTTGAGAAAGTGACTGGCACGCCAATATATTTCTCCGCAAAGTTAGAGAATTAATATCTCGACACTGGTGTCAGCCTGACGTTTAGTTCAAAGTGGATCCGCACTCCACGGCTAGAATTTGTAAATTGCAACATGGGCCATAAGGTAATTAGCTAAAAACCTAATTGGTTAATTTTGTTCATTAGTCGATTATGCATTTCAATTTTTTGTGAAAGTAATGCCCGTCTCTTCGAGTAGACGAGCTCATGAACTAGAATTGTACTATCTGCCATAGGCCACCTTTAAAGATTTTGGAAACTGTTCGCTGAAACACCTTGTATATAGAATTCACTCAGTAACCGAAATGATGCCAAGCCGGATTCACTCAAAATCAGAATAAATAGAAGTCTAGAAGGCATGCGCAGCAGCGCTTATACTCGGACTCAAAGTATTAAAAAAATAAAAAAGAGTGCAGTTTGGCCGGGAAGGCGAAGCAGTATTAGTGACAGCAAAGTAGAAGACAATTACACGAAGGAAGATTCTTACCGTGTAAATCCGTGTAGGGATCGTACCCGTACGTGTAAGGGCCGCACCCATAACTTGACAGCCAATATTAAAAAAGAAAACACATCCAACCGAGAAGCAATCGTGTTTCGTGCGCTGGTTCTGATCGGCCTCAACAGGGAATTGTCGCGCGCAGCGTACTTTCGCGCGTTGCTATTGGATGTCGAGATTAGGCGATCGCGGAGGTTTACGGCGGATTTCATACCCGTAGTTGAAAAAATGAGGTCAAATGGCCCGGTCCCAAGAAACGCTCGTCAAAATCGCGACAGCAAAGTGTGGCCCTTACACGAGTCTATATACGTTAGTTATAGTGGCCATATAAATTGTAGTAAATATTCACCTAAAATTAAAATAGTAAGCATAGTGGACATAATAGGAAGCACGGACCATGTAAACATGTGAATACCTCACTGGATGACCTCGAGCACTCGCTTTCACAACGCAAGCATTGTGAAGAACGTCGGCAGCGGGAAGCGAACGGTTCGTACAGCCGCGCGATTCACCGCAACTCCGAAAATTAGATTCATCATTACCTTCCTATTTTTATGTCCACTACTGACGACCTCTGTTACTGATCTGCGATGACCTCTGTCTCTTAACTCTGCAAAACTAGTGGCGCAGAAAGACAGCCCGGCAAGGAAGACAGCGCGCATGAAGTTAGCAGCCATCCCTGGTCAGCCTTTATCATTGCCCCCACCACAACAATTAGATATGGCACGCGGACACTATAAGAGTCAGCCGCGCACAGACATACACAGCTGCGGCAGGGCTAGAAGAGAAGACGCATGCTCTCCTTCCCATTCACGTTTGATTGCGTGACCGACAACTAACCCGAATATTGAGCGCGTGGGAAATAATGCCCATCAAGCCGCCATCCTTTTCGGATCACTGTTACGTGCTTTTTCCCGCACCCACAGAGTATGGGTCGCTCATGTATATGGCTTTTGGATTTAATGCGGAACATCACGACGACGACAACAGCGACAATTTGCCTGAAGTGTCGATATAATTGCTTTCGCCATAAAGCTAGAAATAGAAGATTGTTAGCAGAGGGTATATATATATATATATATATATATATATATATATATATATAATCAGAAGCACAACCTCGCGGTTATCTCAGGTTTATTTACCCAACAGCTCGATCGGTGGACCGATCCCTTGCAAAAGGTCGGTCCACCGACCGAAACTGTTGGGTAAGTAAACCTAAGATAACCGCGAAGTTGTGCTTCTGATTTTCCTAAATATGCTTGGCCCGTTGAAAAATCCAGTTACTACTATATATATATATATATATATATATATATATATAATCATATCATAAGAAGCCAACAAACATTGACACCAAGAACAACATAGGGGAAATTACTTGCACACACCAATTGAATTAAAGCAATGATAAATTAATGTAAATTAAAACGGATGAAAAATTAACTGTCCGCAGGTGCGGAACGAACCCACGTCTTCGCATTACGCGTGCGATGCTCTCACCATTGAGCTACCGCGGAACCGTTTTCCCATCCGCTTTCTGGGGTATTTATGTTTTACAACTAGAACTAACTCTGGGAGTGTTAGCCAGCGCCACCACTCACAAGGCTAGGGGCGGATGTGGAACATCCTTTCTGCCGCAGGCGTCACGAGCACGTGATCTTTTTTGGGTGATGGCAACTGGTCAATAAACCCACATATGCTCCCTGAAGGCATCAATGTTGCCGGATTCGAGCACTCGTCATATAATGAACGAGAAGAAAGGGAACCGAGGGGCCCGATTTTATTAATCATATCATAAGAAGCCAACAAACATTGACACCAAGAACAACATAGGGGTAATTACTTGCACACACTAATTGAATTAAAGAAATGATAAATTAATGGAAATGAAAACGGATGAAAAAACAAGTGTCCGCAGGTGGGGAACGAACCCACGTCTTCGCATTACGCGTGCGATGCTCTCACCATTGAGCTACCGCGGAACCGTTTTCCCATCCGCTTTCTGGGGTATTTATATTTTACAACTAGAACTAACTCTGGGAGTGTTAGCCAGCGCCAGCACTCACACATGATTTATTATGATTACTAAAATCGGGCCCCTCGGTTCCCTTTCTTCTCGTTCATATATATATATATATATATATATATATATATATATATATATATAGATAGATATGCTGGTCGGGCCCCAGCCCGCCTCCCGGAAAAATGAAAACTTTCCGCCTATGTGCAGCAATTCAAGCATTAGTCTTGCAGGCAGTTTCTTCTGTGTGGCGATTATGGATGACGGTGCCCAGTGTATGCAGTGCATAGTATCAGAGCACCACGAGAACACAGGTTACTGCCCAGACTGGGCATCGGCATCCATACTACATTTCCTGGAGTGTGGAACTTCATCTAAACCATTTAAAGGAATAACAAGAGAACTACTAGCTGAAGAATACGAACGTTCTCATGATATCTAAAACACTTGACGTACCTTCACACTTTGACATGTTGTACCTTATAGCTGTCTAATAGTGCTAATAGAGCCTTTCACAATTTTGTTTAGTACTGCGATTTCTATGCGGACACCGATTACTTGTATGTACAATCAACTAGATTTTCTGTTTTTACCTGTACAGCATAAGCATGTATTTATTTTGTGTTTTGTTTTCTTTCTCCCACGGTATCATGTCGCTGCTTTGCTGCCAGAGTGGCACGGCCAAGTCAGACATTTCCTCAGCCTTTAGCCGTGTCTCCCAAGGCAATTTTGTACCGAATTTGCCTTTAATAAACCCAAAGAAAGAAAAGAAAAAGAAATAATTGCCACAGAAAAGAAACTGCCTGCAGGACTAATGCTCCAATCGCTGCACATTCAGACGACGCAACATGCAATAAACAGGACACGTGGGAATCTGCCAGAAATCTACACACGCGCACTGCGCCACCTATCCCATATTTAAACAAGAGCCACCGCGTTTGATTTCATTGTGATCAAGGGTCCCGTACGGGACTCGAGACGTCGTTTTATTTTTCAATACAGGCATTTCCATTGGAAAGTGTTCGTTTCATTTCACTATGTTGAGACGCTTAGCGCATTTTCATTTGACCTTACCGAGGCGCAGTTAGAATGCCGGCGAAAGCTTGCGCGGACAAGGAACGCGAAGAAAAAAAAAACACTTCCCCGAAGAGAGAGAGAGAGAAGAACTTTATTTATTTCCGGCAGATTGCTGGGCTGGGTTCCCACCTAGGAGCCAGCGGAGAGACCGTGTCTCCCGGCAGCTTCCTCGGCCTGCTGGATAGCCCACAGTTGCTGATCCAGGCCTGAACTGAGCAGCGCAGTCCCCCAACGCGCCCGAAGGCCCTCATTGGAGGCCGCGACCCCAGTATTGCTGATTAATGCTGGACATGCCCATAGGATGTGATCTAGTGTGGCTCTGGTGTTACAATACTGGCATAGATTGGTTGTATATAATTCGGGGTATATATGGTTCATGATGACAGGGTTCGTGTATGTTCGTGTTTGTAGCTGTCGCCATTGAACGGACTGGGCCCTATTGAGCTCCGAAGAGACTATAACACTTTCGCATTTCGACACGTACCTCTGCCGAATTTTTGTTTCAACTGGGAGCAGCCGTTATTAATTAGGTAATGGAGTGAATGTGTCCGCGAGTTCTTCGAACAATTCTCATAGAACGTAAAATAATATTGTCTGGTGTGGGAAACCCAAACAGCGCTACGGCGGTTTTAAGCCGAGCACTTGGTCCACTACACCAAGGACTACACCACATCCATCTTCCGCTACAATTAACAGCTATAAGTTAGGAAATTTGTTGAACGTGACATTCCCCTGTTGAGCATATTCCCTGGGTCGTGCGGGACGGTGCGCAGTTAGAAGGGCTTCGACCCGCCACAACAATTGCATCAGATTGCTGTAAGAACTTCTCTACTCCCTCTACATTGCGTCCTCCACACCAAAATGTCATTGAAACATTTATGGCTCAGCACTTTGGATCTCTCGTGCACAGTGGCAAACAAATTGTGCTAATGGAAGACTTCAACGTGGACATAAGCAAACAAATGTCCTTCGTACATCGCATGCGTTCGTACTTGGGTTTCAAACTCGTTTCGTACCCAAAACACTTCATTACGAGAAACCGTACGTGAATCAACATATGTTTGCAAGAAATCAGGAAGTAGTAATAAATTTTATTAAATTATTGAGCAGGCGAGAGCCTTCGCCCTAGATCGGAGGCGTCCTCAGTCCAGGAAGCCATGGGCCCTAACGGTTCGCCACGCCCTGCCCACCAGCCTGAGCTGGTCCTCCGGGTCGGGGATGGGAAGCCGGGCCTCCCGCTGCTCTTCGGTTGGTTCTTGTGAGGGTGGTACCTCGGTGCCGTCGCACTCTCACACCATGTGGTGCAGGGTGTTGGGAACCTTGAAGTGCGTGCAGTTGAGTTAGTAGTACTTGGGAAGTGCATTAATTTTCCTGGCTGACCTTGCAGGTCACAGATGTTGAAATAAATAGTATTTCGAGAACTTTTATACTTTGTGAAGCTTTTATAAAAATCAGAAACGAATAATAACGTGTGAGAGAAAGAGAGGTTTAATGACAGGAAAGGTGCCGAGATTGGCCTGAGAAGCTTGTCTTTGGCCTGCTACTCCACAACTGGGGTAAAGGGTTAGGGAGAGACAGGGCAATCAAGGCGGATAAACCAGATATCAGCTGGCAATGCAAAACTACAGTGAATCTTAGTGATCAGTTCAACGTGCGGTATTGCACACCGTGTACAGTTCCTAAACACGTACGGCACAGGGCGTCTCAGCTTATTGCAGCCTAACAGAGTTATACGGCGTCTGTAGGTCCATACCCGAATATGTCCTACGTAAAAGGTACACTTATCAGGCAAAAGATCACATTATACATATACTCTTTACTGGGATAACAACGAAACGTTTAATAGATTTTAGGACTCATAAACGTATCTTGACTATAGCCATTGCATTTCGTTTACGGCCAGTGAAAAGTATCTTCACTTTTTTATCTTGAAGTATGTAAATCATTATGTCTATACTTACCACCGACGAATAATCTCCCTGCCAATGAGGCCAGCATAGAACATAGCATACGCCCGTGTGTGCGACTAGACATGAATTACCATCCAAACCTATATTCGGTGTAAAAAACTGATAAAATCGAAACTTCTGAAGTAAGGAAAAATACTCGGAAAATAGCGTTTGTCTAAGCTCGTTGGTTGCACATAGTAAGAAGGGTTTCCAGCAAAACACACTCAGAAGTACAGAAGTAACGACCTTCTGTCCTTCGTCATCCTTTTTTGTCCTTGTCCGTGCTTTCTGCTGGAAACCCCTCTCACACGGAGAGTTTCGTTTCTTACTCACCCGTGTTCCAATACTCTGCATTCAAATGTGCGAGTGAATGCAGACAGCTTTGAAATTGGAGAAATCATTCGTGACAGCTTTGTATTACTTGACTGCCACAATACAGGCGTGACACTCATTTGGAGGAAACGACACAAGGAGCCTTCGCTGAGACCTTTCGCATAAAAGAGATGTTTATTACACAGTAAAGCACGAGTTACAGACATTGAATTCCTAAATGACTAAAGGATCAATATTGCTTTACGTGTTGGCGTTTACTCACTTCTACGGTGACCTACTATCACACTCAAAAAACGAAAACGTCGAAACCAAACAGAGCACGGACACAGACATACACATCCACACACCAAGCGAACTTTCTCGGCCAAGCGTGCGCCAGACTAATGCAACTGCTTTTTAGCACATTTCATCTCACTCATTGCCAGTTTTTATGAATGCTTCAATCAAAATTAATCAGATCGCCAATAAGCATGCTTGTCTAATGTGTGATAATGTCACTTATAAATACCAAGAGGGATTTCATAGACGACATGTCGTTTATATGTGTTGAAGCAAAAACAAGTATTTCAAAAGGTTACTGCGCCTGCTATCAAAAAAGAAGAAAAAAAACTGCAGCTAAATTGGGAGGACTATGCCATGTAGAGTTAATTTTCTGAAAGCGAGGACTGTAGAAGGATGGCGGGAGTAGTGATTTGCGCTTTCTTGACGATTTCTATTCTGCAAGAGAAAATTAACACGCGTAGCCAAAAAGAAAAATTGTTTTACCTATATTAGTCTATTTTAGCTGAATGTTATCTCTCTCTCGCTCAAGTTACGGGTCTGTATTTTTCTTAGCTCCAGGCAGCTGTTAATAAGGAGTTGAAGTGAGCGTGGGCCGAATGTGTAACGAGTATCGGGCGAGTGGAATTAAACTTTTCATTCAAACGCTCACCTCTTTATTGATTATTACGTAGGTGCCATTTCATAATTTCAACCATACGTTAAAAGTTACGTGCAGTTGGTTTGTTTGGTAAGCAGGGATTGCATGCTAGTTAGTAAAAATCAGCGATAGGAACGAAATACTGATAAGGATTTATCGGCTCAATAGTGTTCCGTCCTAAGTGTCTCCCTGATTGTCGCAGACGGTTGTGCACACCATAAAGCAATCACCTGCTACTGAAAAAACAGCGTTGATATTATTTGGCACGTATTCGATAGAATAAAGCAAAGCAAAAGTGCGTAGCCGAGAAATGTTGACTATGGCTAACAAACAGGCTGCTGTCTACGATTAACTCCTCCAGCTCAAGACGCACAAAACACACACACAGGTTTTGACAACGCTCACGTAGATTACTGTTCAGTCAGTGTAATGGTTAATGTTTAGGAACACACGCGCAAAAGTGGAGAGACTTACGCGCCCCATCCCACCTTCTGCTGTATAGCTTTCCTCAAGAAACACACTCATGTACAAAATGCTGTCTTAGTTCAGTCATGTAAAACACTTCGCAAAAAGCAGAAAAGGTTGTATAACGATTAGAGTGTCTACTGGCTTCCACAGTGGGCTATTCGCGCAGGATACTAATGTTTTCAGCTGCACTAACTCTCTGTATTAGAGAACAATCTCGTTTCAATCTGGGCTATAACAATGTCGTTTATGTGCAAGGGCCAATAGAACTTAAGGCACGTAAACGACTTTTGCCAGCCCCTTTGGTGGTTTCGTACGCGCAGTGGCCTTTTCTTGCCATTTAATACTTCGTTGCTGTCTCCTGCATTTTGGCGTATGTAAAACTCAGGAAGCCGTGTTTTTAGATGCTGTTTTGGAGTCACTGTCAGCGCAGCTAGAACATGCTGCGATTGTAGAAAAACAACAACAAAGAACTAGGTGATGGTTTTGCTTTTGGAGATATACAAATATCAAAACTAAAACACTGGCAATACACAAATATCTCTCCTTCCTGAATTATTACTGCCAAATTTCAAGTCAATTTCATTACTTTTTTCATCAATGCTTGTTACCAGAAGCGATGCCGTGACTTTGGTGCTTCTTAAGCATTGATTTTGAGGGCATGCCGCATTCATTCATGACCACAGGCTATCGACTAGAGGTAACGTTCATATGCTGCTGTCTGGGTTGTGTCACTTCCTCGTAATATGCTTTTCTTTGTGTACAATGGTCTCTATATCACCTCAATCGTAGAATTTAAAGAAACAGTGTTGCAAACGACGCAACCGCTTTCCTAAAAATAAGTATATGTTGCATGTCTGCGAGGTGCTAAATAACTAAGCTATGTCAGCTGCATGGTGGCAAGAAACAATATATGTTAAGTTGTATTGATATCTCTTCGCATAAAAATGCGCAATTTTATGACAGTTGAAACAATTTGGCTGGCTTCATTGCTTGAGCCTTCCTGTGGTTTCGATATAGACTCTCATAAAACAGATTGGAATTATTTGGTCACAGCAGGCTTGTACGCTGCTTTCAAGCGAATTACAGCAAACAAACTCGATATAACACAATATTGGTAATCATAAGAGGCATGCCAATCTACGTATATTGTCCCTTCTACTACTCAATCATTGAATTAGATTTTTTTTCGCTGAATGCATAAAGCATAGGTTAATGTTCAAATAATTTTGCTCAGATATGGTAACGTATATTGGGTAAACGATAACAGCAGGTGTTAACATTTCTGAAGATTTATTAGGGCAGTCATATCTTATTGGCCAAAATAAGCTGAATTTTGTTTTATCTCGCTACCTTTGCCTTCGCTTTGGAGGTATATTTTAATCAGCTGTCTGCATAGAGCAGTCAACTGAACGGTTTCTTAATCTCACAAACGACATTCTGCGGCCGCGAAAACGGCTTCTCAGCGTAGCCTCTTCCTTACTCTTCAGAAGTAATCGTGTGAAACAACTATTACACGATATGAAGAGGTAAGTTGTAAAGAGATCAAAGTTTTTTACTTTGTAATACGCCAAAAAACTTGTGGTAGACGCGCGCCGTAGTAGCCTTATTACTGCCAGTGCCGCCGTTCTCATTTACAAGTTAAATTAACCGCTAGGTCGTTAAAAAATGTTTGGTCCAGATAGTTTTTTTGACATATGCAGAAACCTACCTAATTCGATCTTAGCAGCACATTTGCTGTGGAAAAAGTGATGCGCTCTATTAGAAACACTTTCGCACCCTTCATTGCCAACAGAATAGGCTCATACGGACTGCAACGTCACTAATGTAGTAATTAATGATTCGTTCTCTTATCCGATCTGTAGCCTTCTGTTCGCTAAAGCTTTGTGAAGATGCGGAGTTAGACGAAGAGTTTTGAGCATGCCTGCACAAGACTGAATCATTCCAAATAATTCTAAATACGCGTTGTCAGTGAACACATATAGAGGACCACAATTGAAACAAGGTCACTGCTGGATTTTGTAATTCGCAGAACATGTGTTGACTTTTTTGGCACACCAACTGTAAAGCGGTTTAGAAACATGCAATGCTCACATCACTTTTAAACTTGACGTAAATAAACGCCATGAAAAAACGTAACTAAAAAAAAGCTTGTGTTTGCGTTATTTGAGCAGAAATGAATGTTTAAGCCAGAGTCAAATCATGCAGAATGTTTCTGCTATGCGGGTCAAGCAGCTGTTAGTGCAACAATAGAGAACAACGTGGGCGGGCGATAACCTGTCTCATAGACGTTCCATAACCTTGGGACTTAGCGGAAACATGCGTTTTTCTGCATTATGGGTGCAGTTTGATTAGTGCATGCCATTTCGAGAGAAGAGAAACAATCCCTTCCTGGACGTTGCTCTTCTCCTATTTCTTGGCACGCTTACTAGAACATCTGATGTGCGGTTTCCTTGGAAGTATTTACTGCAATTAAGAACTGCGCTTCAACTACCTGCCGCAAGAGCCCACTTATTTCTCATTTAGCAGGACTCTCTCACAAGAATGAACTAAGCTGCAATTTCTCTCTAATGGCTCTCTGAAACGCTCTATCACAGTTTCTTCGTAGAAACAATTTTTTTTTACATTTCGAATGGCTACGCCTTTTCCGGACCTCCAGCAGGAACTACCACTCCGTCTGTACTTGAACACAAGACGAGTACAAATAACGAAAAATAATTGCAGCACATTTCCTTTCTTGTTTGCCATCTCGTCTATAGTAAAAACAAGGCCTGCCCACACCTTAAACTAAAGAAAAAGCGCACTGTTGTGGAACATCAGAGCCGCCAATTTTTATTTATGTACAGTGGTCACATTGCTTTATGTACTTCGGTAAGTTTTCAGTCCAATGGTGTAAATACAGGCCCTGTACGTCTATAAAATTTAGAAGTGCAGCAGAGCGTGTCATTTCACCATACCTGTCTGAGTATATAAAACAGCTTTGTGAATGCAAAAAAATTACGTTTTGCGATACGTGATCCCCACACTTGTCAAGTTCTGCCATTGATATGTACTGGTTTTCATGTCAACAACTGCTGCTGTACTAAAGACTTGAATGCAGTTACCCTGCAGAATTATGGCATGTGTTCCGAAATATATGTTTTCGCCTCTTCAAGTCTAACCTCTTAGCGGAAATGAATAGTTGTTACTCCACTGACGACGACCACAGATTGAAACTTTATTATCAAAGATTATTTTCTACTCCTTTCATTGAATCACTAGGAAATATTTTGGAGTAAAAAATTCATTCCTTAGGTGACGGCTCCATGAATCCTTGCGTAAAACTTATTCGGCCATAGTTTTCATAACGCGAGATTTCTCTGTTTCGTAGTGGATAGTTACTCGAAAGTAGTGTAAAGAAAGCTTCATATAGGCAGTACGCATTAGCAATGTGCGCATGTTTTATAGCAAACGCATTCAAGATAATATTTACTACTTTTCTCACTTTCAAATTCCTTACTAGTTCAACAATTGTGGCAATAGCTACAAAACTTACTTCTTACCGACATTGCTACTTCAGTAATGAGCTTTCTGCATTTTATTAAGAAGTTCACCAGAGAAACACGAAACAAAGCTGATCTCGATTCACGAAAATTCTCTTACGTAAGATCGTCACCTCATTGGCCGGCGTTAGTGCGCCTTTCACTCATAATAGGGGTCCGCGTGATGACAAGACTATCTATACAGCGATGGCGAATGGTGGACGGCACTTACGAACGACAAGTATTGTGAGTACGAGTCTTGTTCGCTGAATAAAATTCCCTCATAGCTTCGACAAATGCTATGAGAGGTATCTAAAGCAGCCATTAGCCAATGATAAAATAGGTCTGCGGATTGAACTTCTTATTTCTTGCTTTCGTTCATTGCAAGCACGACAGCAAGATGACGAAAGAGATAAAGGCGGCATCGCTCTTTTTTTCTATGGACACACTGGTTTTGCCTATGTAACAATACGAACACAAAATACTTAGTCGCTATAGTCACACATTCTATTAGATAAACAATGAAAACCTCCATTTCATTTGTAGCTACATCTCCATGTCACCCAGCTTAATTTTTTTGTTGCGATATGTATTATTGGTGATACCAGCATTGTCATGTTCGCTTTGCTGCCACTTATACCACTAACTGCTTTTGTTTCGTATGTGACCTTTTAAAATCCCGAAAGAATAATATTTGGCTCCGAAAGCTTTATGCTTATATATCTCATGTTAGTATCTAACTAAAGTCGGAAAATTTGGGCGAATTGATGCAGTTGACTGACTGACGTCTGAAATTTCAGCAGCAATACGATCGTACATGCAAGCCTCGGCTAAAAAGCAAGGAGGACTTTGTTTTTCCCTGTTCATGTAATTTAGCATAACAATGCGTGATTGGAAAGTTAATATCCGAATTTAGAGGAAAGTTTCCTTTTCTTTTCTTGGCAATATAACTTCTTATCGACATCGCGACAACAAAGACTCGTTGCAAATGTAGTTGTGAAAACTATACGTAATAATTTCGAGTAATAAAGTTTATTACAGAAAGGAAAACAATGAGCGTCTTCTGGTTGAGTAAAATTTTTTTGCGATAGAAAAAGAAAATTGACACTTTGCAACACCAGTAAAGAAAATTTCGCCGTAGCGGGTCTGTAGCGGCGCTTCCCTTCGCCCCCAACCGCTGATAATACTTCTTTTGGCCAACCGTGTTCACGTTTTTCTACTCCATCTGATATTAACACACTGGCAGACAGCTGATGGCAAACTACAAAAGAGTGGTCAGAAATTTGCACAGGTATGAAAGACTAGATCACACGGATTTTCAGTCCTGCGAGATGATTGTTATCATATCACGAAGAGCACCTTAACCAGAATACGTCGAAGTGGCACGTACTAGTCTCCTCCTCCGGCATTCTGACACAAAATACTGACATCTCATAGCAACCACACACACAAACACAGAGCACATAATCTGTCCCAGCTGCTAAAGATATTTGACGGATGGCTATTTTCAGATAAAGCAGAACGAGAAAGCTTTTGAGCTGTTTAGATCTTTACAGCAAACAGTGATCATCACCTCAGGTCTTGGGCATAATCCAAAAAGGTTTCAGTGAGTTCCAAGAAAGGACACGCGGTTTTGTGCACTAGAAATACGATGTCTCGTGACATGTGGTGCAACACAGGGAAGAAAAGAAGGCAACGCGAAACGAGGGTATATGTATAGATATAACTTTTTCCTAACACGAACAGTGCTTGCGTCTCCACTGATGAAGGTGCTATAATTACATTAAGGATATGAAAAAAGAACTGAGTTTTATATGACCCATCAATCACGCAAGCCTCATACACACAAACTGCACACCAGTGTGGTGCATTTTCAGGGAATCGTGAAATCTCAAGTGAACCATAAACTCCGGCTTCCATCTACGCACTAAGCGGTGCAAGATGAATGAAATACACGAGCTGCATCGAATAAGAAACAGGAAAACATTGACAACGTACACATTTCGACCTGTGACCTATTGGATGCCTGCTACATCATGCTATCTGTGAGAGTGAATGGACGTGTGCAAGCCTTGTCATTTGTCTTGTGCAGACAAGTAGGTAATATGAAAATGTAATACTGCAATCTACAGTAAGCTCCAATCGCTTGGACTGCAGGTAATGTTAATTTCAATTGGTGCGACAACCGTGCAAACTTGCTCTGCAGATTCCGACAATGCTCAACGGCTTCACACAGCGGCAATGTACAGTGTGTTAAAGCAAGCAAAAAACAAAACAACTCACTGACATGCTTTAACTTCAGATATAGGGGCTTCCTGCGAGTACAACTGGTACGGTGAGAAGTCTTTTCTTATTAACCTATATTTTAAATTTGGTGAACACTTAAACCTACTTAAATGTGACGCTATCGTGAACTCAGTAAGATCAGAGACAAAACAGCTCATAGTAGGAAATAAACCTGCATTTCGCTAAATTAGGTACGCAAACAAAGTTTCGCAGAACGTATGGCGCAATGATGTTGGCATTTTGTCCAAGAGAAAAATCAAGACGTGAATTCGGCCAAAGAATGCGATGACCACTACCCTGGAACGTGCTCACGTGCAGCTAAATGGGCGTCAGTAAAGCCGCTTTATGTGGCACAGCACAATAGTAAACAAACCTGCAGCTACGCGCAGAAATTGTCTGCGCATCATAATGACGCTGAGAGAAAATTTTAGTGGCAGGACTGTGTAAACAAAGGATGCGCAGTACACGTCCCATTTTCGTGCTGAGCGCAAGAGGCCACATTAAATTTTGTTTTCTTTCTCGTTGTTTCTGCGTTTCTGCAACTTTCGTGGGCAGCTCGTATCATTCGAACGGATTCAAGACGAGCCGACTCATGTCGAGCGGTAACTTCACGCCCCGGTGTATGTCACAACAAATCATGTGAAGTGACCGGAAAATTCCTCGAAGTTTTGTTTTACCTAGTAACTTCCGACAATTGCCAAACATTCGCAGCGTGTCACACGTAGCCGAAAACAGCACACATGAGACTAGACGTGGATCATACTCATAAGAGTTTCGCTACGATGTGCACTGGCACTTTGAGCATCGCTCATTTCATTGGACATAGCTTCAATACACGCAGCTGTAGTAACATCTGCATGATGCATCCTCTGGATACAGCGCTCATAAAACGAATTTTTGTGTTTTCCGTTATATAAGAAAGTATGAAAAATGGCCAGCAGAGAGAAAGCATTCGCAGTTTTTTAAACTACTTTCCTTGTGCTCTTTGTGGGCCTGGCATTGCCAGACCTGAGTGAAATAAATGTAAGGAAGCACGTATGGCCACTGGAGCGAATGCTTCGAGTATGTATCATTCAACATAGCCACAGAAATGAACTGGAGAATACAGTGTCACACCTACATACTGATTGCTTCTCAGCTCTGTTACGATTGGCGTTTAGCACTGTTGTGCCCGGCGACCTTCTCGACAAAGAATGCTTCACCGGCATACCTGGAGTTACGCAATGCTGTTGAACCTGTCGAACCTAGTGGACGAAGTATGCATACCAGCGAGCGTGCAGCTATGAATCGCTATTCACGCTGCATCGTCTTTTCAATGCAAAGGAGCTGGCGACGAACCCGGCGTCCCTTCAAGACGATTGACAAGTCATTCTGTGTCGGGTATTTGTCTGAGCTGATGAACAAGCCTGGTTTTGTGAAGGACCCCAAACTGTGAAGAGGTCTTCGGCATTGTACCACCGGCCAATTGCACCAAAAAGCCTACGCTGACGACTTCGACGGAAGAGCGGGGACACAAGCTTCCCATATATTGCACTTGCATTGCTTGGAGAGCGGGCTGAAGCTTGGACACCAGAGGCGGAGAATGGCGGTGTGGTGCGTCACTGGGGGAGGGATTTTGCCAATAGGTTGACGATTGTTAATGGCCGAGAGCAACAACAGTGAATTTCCCCGACGAGAGACAGGGGGAAAATGAAGTGCTTAAAAAGCGGACCTTCAGTGTTGTGAAGGTGTGCTCGTTCATAGAAACTCTCAAACTGTAAATGTTGTAAATAAACCCTTCTTTGCATCTCTTGGACGTTGCCCCGGACCTCTTGATTGCCCGGCATCTGACACATAATTAGCCAAGTAAACTCGTAATGACCGCTCGGACACAAGTCGCAACGACTGGCGCTTGACAGCAGTGGGATGGAACCTGTAGCCAACGCCAAACCCAACAGTTCACAAGCGATGCGTAAACCCACGAAGGCGATCAACCAGCAGCCAACAAAACTGTCACCTGCTCGTCGATATTTAGAGTCGGCCTGTTTGGCGAAAAAATTACGCAGCAAAGGTACACCGGTCACGCTGAATGCTTCCGCATTTTCTGTAGTCCAGTTTTAGGCTTTTGGCACCAGGGGCCGAATTCACAAAGCTTTTCGTTCGTAAGTGCTGCTTGCCATTCGACAGCCACCTTCGCTAATGATATGTCCAACACCACGATTGGCTGACACCGGCTTCTACGAACAGTTTTAGCGTAAGAATGTTTTTGTGAATCCGGCTCCCGGTTTGTGGGTCCGGGAAAGTCCAATCTTTAGCACTTAAATGAAATCATTGGCGCACACACTCTTCGACAATCTGGCCATGAAACCCTTAGACTAAATCATGCTGCGTTACAATGATCCGTTTTGTTGACACACTTACTCGCCCCAGTATCCCGTTACGTGCTCGCCGGCTTCTAGACATTTAGTTATATCCCAATATGAAGCTTTAGTCCTATACCGTAAGAGATTGCTCACATCGCAAGGTTGAGCTCTCTTCGGGAGAAAACTAACGGCGTAATTCGCTGCTTGAAAGCTGTGTACGCAGTGTTTTCTGATCCAACTGCACAATTTATCCAACACCCACTTTGTAATCGTCTGTCCAACTTGTCATCGATATTTCGCGGCAGAATTAAATCATTGTGACTCCTCTGGAGACATATCTATCTAGTGGAGACAGAAAGAAAGAAAGAAAGAAGACAAAAAAAACAGGAAATAAAGACGACCGTTCATGCTGCTGTGCATTGGATGAAGACGTGACCTTATCATTCATCGTAATCTTTCGATCCTCGCTGTTCCGTCCTCAGTGCCACAGAGACTTCCACCATTCCTCCCAAGTAGACCGCAGTGCTGATTGCTTCTTTTCCGAACTGTCGCTTGCCGCCACGACCGGTTCGTGGGATGTGAGAGACAGTGAGCGGTTGCCTTCTTCGCCGCCACCGCCCGAGTGGCGCTTGCGTCGCCTTCCGTGCTGCTGTTCCATTTGGTCGTGCTGCTGGCTGGTGACTTCAACGCACAGCACCACGAAGCTGCTGGCGCACGAGTGGCGTTCCTGACCTGCGAGGGTAACGCCACACGGAAAATTCGTTAGACGCATCGATCGCTGCTGCGTAACCCTTCATCCTTGTGCCAGTAACACGGCGAAGGATAGCATAGGATACTGCAGTGATACATGTAACTAGAGAAAAAAGTTTGCAGGAAGATGGAGGATTGGTAACGGTGAAAGAGATCGAAGGCGAAACGACGCCTCAGCCTGGAGCCAACGTTTCGAAAAGGGAACTTGTCTGCTGTAGGGACGTCTTTTCGTATCAGTGACTAAGACAAGTCCCCATGTCAAAATCTTGGCCTATAGTTCACCCACTGGAGGTCACTGCAGTGATTCTTGAAAAATACAAACGGCGAGTGCGAGGAAACATCGCACACTATGCACTGGTGCATGTGGGAAAGGAAGCTAGCATGCAGACAAATGCATCGAAAATGACTTTTAGTAGGAGGGTGGGGTGAAAGGAAATGTGGCAGTGGAGTGAGGTGACTGTGCAGTGAAGTGACACATTCTGCGGTGGAAGAGTCACGCTTGGTCGGACTTGCAATGGGTTATTCTCAACGAAATGTTCCCCAGTCTCGAGAACTGTAGCTGTAGTCGTTGCAAATTGTGGTCGTTTCTGTGTACAGAATCTTACGGCCGGCTTCTTTTTTCAACATTGGAGGAATAAATTCGCGTGTCATATAGCATACTTGTCTTTTCGTTAGTTGCTTGAAACTGGTGCCAACACTACATGTACACATCGAATCGTACTTGTCAAGAGTAGTCAAGTGGTCGGCTCCGAACTGTGCGTGTGTCGCCTGATTCGAGGTATGTTGGAAAAGAGGGCCAGAAGCATGCGTTCGTAACGCATGCGTGGTTTTGCCGGGCCACACATTTTCGTCATTTGCTGGTGTGTTTGTGTATGGTGTTCATTGCTGTCTTGTTTCCGCATGCGAACGCGTCCCCTTCGCAATGGCGTTGTTGAACTGCGCTGGAGACAGCGCAGCCTCGTATCTTACCAAGCAGTCGCGCCTGCGATCCCAAAAGAGAGGAGGCGAGACCATATCGGGCGGGCGCGCCCGAGTGCCATGCGTCGCAATAGTTCTCCATGTCACGGGATCCCAGCACGTCAGCGCCATGCCATACCATCTTGCGGTGCCTGCGAAGTGGATGGCAGCAATAATTTTAGGCAAGTTTTTACAAAACATAGCCGTCGTATAATTGATAACATTGGTGGGCGAAATCCGCAATCCGCAGCCTGGGATAACGTGAATAGCAGTGATGTTGTACAGCAAGGTTCCTGAATTTTTTACTTAACAGAAGAGTGGTAGAAAAAACATCCAAAAATAAAAAAGAGCCCAAATCGGCGAAAATCAACAACATCATTTGACAATTCAGTCTGGATCTTTTTTTCCGAATGAGTGCGATACAACCCGTTTTGCAGGCGCCGTTCACTTAAAGGTTAGCTTTGTCGCAGGCCCAACTCCGATGCCACCTATTCAAATCCGCGTAAAACGCACAAACGCTTTAATGAGATAACCACTAGGCCGATTTTGATAAAGTTTGTTGCATTTGAGAGAGAAAGGTAAATTCTAGTGACTGTTGGAAGCGAAATTTTCTGTTAAGGCTTGAAGTATTTAAAAGGAATTTTCAAAAATTGATAAGTTCGATCAAAATAGAAGCACGAAGTTTACGAATTCGTAGCTCTGCACCAAGTAGAGGAATTACAGTTCTCTAAACTGCATCCGTTATAGGATTCAAAGCAGACAAATTTGGTACATTAACTGCTATTTTACGTGAATTTGTTACAATGTTTACAAGAGTTTTGCAAAAGTCCTACTCACATACTAATGCTATATATGACAGGCATGTATAATACGTCAATTTTGTCCAGTTTAGTTGTACGATTAGACACAATTTACAGAATTGGGATATAACTTTTCATTGCTGAGATACAGAGTTGTAAACTTGATAGTTTCGTTTTCTGAAAAGTTGCCATTTTCGACAATATTTATTTAAAAATTGACGACATACATCGAAAATTTGCTACAAACGGTGACTATATTATAACTTAGTCTTTGAAATTCAACAAGCCTCATCAAAATTGGTGGAGTGGTGGCCGAAAAAAACGATTTCTCATTTCCCATGTATTCAGATAGGAGACCCCAAGGTAAAGCTTCCTCTTAACATAGAAATAAACACCCTTGGCGCACTTTTTTCCAGTTGTGAATTCAGTGGGTTTCCCGAACGTCCGGCACACTTGCAGTAGCACCAATCACGACAGATTCAGCAGCACTCCGTAGGAATCGGGTATATAGGCAATGCCATTCCATACCATAAGAATAGCGCATCAAGCAGCAGTGCATCAAACTCTTGCCATGGGAACCTTACCCAACAGGTAAATTTAAATCTCTCGACAGCTATATTAATGGGACGAAGGTGTCCAGGGGCCCTATAACGTAAAACTATTTCAATCTATCTTTATTCCAGTCTCCAGACTGCAAACTTACGTACCACCGACGCAAGCATCGGGCGGTGCCGCGCAGATTTGTTTGAACCACCCAATCAAACGCTCTCCTTGTTTATAGGCGGTCACCTTTGTTTGCTCAAAATATTTTTGACCAACTATGGAGGGCTGATTGTAGAAATGGAATAGAAATAGTTTGGAATAACTTTAGGCTATAGCGCCCCAGTTTTCTCGTTTTTATTTAGACAGAGCCTTGGGTGGATCTATTCAAAACGAGAAGTTCATTAGTTGGTTGTCATCTATTCTTGTGCTTGGTCTTCCAAAGCGTACAGCCGCCCATTTTTTTAACCTGAACGCGCGAGCGTCGACCGCCTAGCTGATCAGCGCGACAGAGCGGAGCGGGGCGTTGAAATGAACGAGAATATGCGCATGCGCGCTTTGAGCAGTTCTGGGCAGCTGTCGTCTGCTAGGCTTTTCCGGGAACCGGGCACCACGCCCGCTTTTTTTTATCACCGCTATGGTCATTCTTTTTTTTTCTATTCTGAACGCTGCCATTCATTGTAACGAAAAGGTCAAGTGGTCGTGCTTCCGATGGATGAAATATGATTACACCCGATAACTACGCTGCATCCGCGTCAGCATTTTCACACCGAAGTGGTTAAGCTTTCAGTTATGTCGTGCGGAGTCGACGAGAGACTCATCAGCGGCCGGCGCGCGCTCTGGCTCTCTTCGCCTTCTTCTTGTTCATGGTCTTAGCTCATGCTTATTCGAGCCAATTAAGCCTACCCGTTCTAAGGTCATGCTAATTAAGGTATTTGATGTCATATACACGCTAAAAAATCACGGTAATGATGTCATCGCAAATTAGGTCATTGCTAACGAAGACCTTGCTATTTGAGACATTCTCAATTAAGATCACTGTAATTAAAATCATGCTAATTAGGATCATGTTGACTAGAAGCTTGCTAATAAGCTAAGTGAGCCACAAGCTCTGTGGCTATAGTCCCGTCTTGCAGCACTAGTGCAAGCTGGGGTGCTATGCAGGATGCGCCGAGTTTGGCGAAACTCGGGATCTTTACGAGCTCTGGCGACGCCCCAAGATGAAAACCCTAATCGTAACAAGACAAAGTTTGTCCGTCGGCACGCCTCCAGTTTCATTGGTTTATCTAGATTCCCTCTGGGTGGCTATCATCCCTTGGGCGTTGCCATATGGGCGGTCGACAAACTGGGGCTCACGTGATGATACGGTCGGTGCATGGTCGTGCCTTCTTTCACTTGTTTGTCGTTCCACCGAGTGTATTACAGGCACAAGCAAGTTATGAAATAAATGCATTCAGTACAATATAATTAGTCACACTAACGTGGGTTATAAGCATGTTAAAGATTACGAGGTGTACACTGAATGTGTATTAGACTAATTCGTAGTTTAATACGTTTCGTGTTATACCACGAGGGGACGCTCGCCCTCTTTTTTTTTTCTCTGAATTGGATTGGCGCGGCTCGCGACGTGCTTGCGCTAGAATTTCCGAGCACAGATTGGTGTGCGCCTGGTTTTCACACTAGGCTTTAAACAGATCGCTCGTCGCTCGCGCGAAAGTAAGACTGCGAGACGAAGTGAGCGTCGGCTAGCGCAGAAGTGGTTTGCCGCGCGCTTACCGTGTTAGCACTCAGGAATGCCGGAAAGCACTCATACAAGGGTCAGAAGCATACGCTTTATTTTCTTTTACTTTATGATGCACCTTCATACTGGATAGCGCCGAGCGATGGCTTCTAACAACCGCAAGAAAGAAAGAATTTTATACTGGGTAGCCCGAGCGATCCGTGGGTTCTAACAAACGCAAGAAAGGGTCTTTGCAGCGCACGTGGCCGTTGAGTGCCACCATATCCATCTCAGGTGGGACTCCAGCATCGGTGCAGTTGCCGTGTACCCACCGCTGACGAGGTGGCGCTTCACTTTTTTTTTACAGTAACTTTCCATTCTTTGCCTGTGAACGCCCGTGATGGGGTCCGCAAAGTTCACGCTGTGGTTGACTGCCTCCTAATGCAGATTGATACATAGCCCCATTAGCATCCACTAAATTTGGGATACAGTTGTATGCGGCCAATTAGTCAATATTAATGGTCCCCGGTTGAACATTGGCTGTAATAATGGCTCCTAATGTCGCCGCCATTCGTCGGTCGACCTTGAAAAGTCACAGCACCCCTTTGGTCGCGCAGAACATGCCGAAGACCCATGGGCCACCATCTTTAACACCGCCGTAATTTTGGCGGCTCGGCTGAACGTTGTCGCCCGTCATTAGGCGGCCTCGATTGTACATTTGCTCGCCGCGAAGAAGGCACTCGTCAATTTGCGCTATCTTCCCGGGGCCACTGAGTGGACGTCGCGCCAGCAGCTCGTCCCTCGCGACCTCACGGGGGTTGTTCCTCCAGTCGGCGATGGCGTGTTCCGATAGAGGAAACAAGTCGCCGGTCATGTCCTTCAACAGCCATATGTCTATGCTTTTGCTCATGTAGTGCATGAGCCAATAATTTGTCGCCTGGAGAGGTGGTCGTTCGAACGGCCGAGGCAGTCCGTGTTGGCGAAGTAACTTCCTTCACCTCTCTGCCCATGCCGTGCAGCGGTACCGTGTAACTACGAAAACTGCTTTCAACACCTGTTTCACCGGAAGGCAGCCCGGCGTCCATTCTGAGTCTTCCTATATAATGTGATCACTTCGCCTGGGCAGGTTGGTTGGTCCGGGTTGAACTCCAGGTGCTCGCAGGTGCCCCAGTACTCCGATGACGCCGCCGGACCTGGCCTGGGGCTGGGGAGCGGTGGACGAACAGCGCTTGAAGCTGGAGAGAGCCGAAGCGATCGCACGAACTTTTCCTCCGCAGCCTAGTCACACCAGTCTGTGCTCGAAAAGCATAGGCGAAGACGAGGGCCTTCGCCTAACTCGTCACACAGCCAGGGCACTGACGTTTTGTAAAGGCAAAAATGACGCTGAAACTCTACGTCGGTCATGTAGGTGAACTGGTCCAGACGGTCATATTGACGCTTGCTGCCGCTGGATGGGATGACACAGGCTGCTGCTGCCGCCGCCATGTTCCCGAGTTCAACTCGAGGGGGCTTTCGCGATGTACGAGTTTCGCACGAGTTCGCCTGTCAATCAAAATCATAGATCACGCCCCACGCGAGGCATGTAACTTGTGTGTGCGCCCACCACGTTTGGGCCACGCCCAACTTATTTTTCGGCAACAGCGACGTGGTGCGGAACGGAGAGGCATCAACAATCTTGACCGCCGAAATAACACACGCAAAACGCACTGTTATCGGTCATGTACTGAGCAGCACTATCAAAAACAAAGCGTCGACTTTCGCTGGCTTATGCATAATATCTTCTTGCGCTGTCATGGCCTCACAACACTATTTCATTGCTTGCATTGTGGCGATGTAGAGCATAGGAAAAATTATCGGCACGCCACTGTAACTGCTTGCAAGGCCTCGATGCGCCGTGGTGGACGACGATGCTGAGCAGTGCGTAGTGTTTTCCAACGACAACGTATTGCAGCTGTCGTTTGAGATGGCTGCTCTGTCATCGGTGATGTATCAGAGCCGCAGTGTCACAAACACGGTCAGCGTCGAGAAACGCTCGCTTTTCTAGACCCAGTGCGATGGCATTTCTTCATCGCAAGCATGGCACACTAAACAGTTGCAACACCTTCCTGCGTTCGAAGTCCAACTTCCTAACTGCACACAACAGCCCTCACCCGCCAAAATGCGATTGCTGCGCTGTCGTTGCGATATCCATCTGCGATCGCTGTTAGCTCAGCAGCAGAGGCAATCGGCAAGCACATTGGAGTGAACAAAACACCCAAATCCTGCGTACATGCGCACGGAGGCACCTTCACTGGGCAAGCGATAACAAGCAATGTATTGTGTCGCTGGGCAGCACTCTCTTCATCGCAACGCATCGCGGAGGCTTCGCGCACGCAGATAAACTGCCGCATTTTCACTGCGCTGCGTCACTACGGACCCTAGAATACCGCACAGCCATTTTGAAGCGACAGGCTACAGCCGTTGCTCCCGTCTCTATGGCTAGAGTGTCGTTTCAGTTGGTAAAGCGGCGGCCTTAATAGCCGCCTCAGTGAAGCACCTGCGATGAACAGTCATGCGGCAGCGCTGCGTTGCCATTCCCCTAATAGCCAGGGAATGGACAGATCATTGTCATGACTGACTTAATCGAACATAGCGCTGCAGCGCCTCTGGCGACTGGTCACCCTATGAACTCCCTCGTGCGTGCGACCCTCTAGAATGTATCCGCTTGTAAGCTTTCACCTCACTGTCGCCACTCGCGGCAAAAAAGTGCAAAATTTAATAATTCGGTCTATCTCCGTTTGTCATCGCAAATTTATAGCATTCAAAACGAAAAACTGATACTTTAAGAAATAAAATGTTTGTTATTTTATTTGTTGTAGCTTAACGTATTCGATTGAGGGAAAGTGTAGGTGCAAGAATGCACCGCATGTGCCCCGTTCGCATTCGAAGGAGGATAGACAGATAATGCCCGAAAGAGGAGGCACGCCCTTGACGCGCCCGAGAAAGGCGTGGCAAACGGCTCACGGCAAGTGTGCAGATAGACAGCGGGACAGTGACGATATTGCTAAATTGCGATAATACGTTGATAACAATACGCGGCGCTGGCGCGTTTTGTTGCGCAGTCTTCTGTGCTTGAAGCGCGGAAGCACTGTGCCGCGCAGGGTGCGCTCATGCTGTCATACGCGGCTTTATCTCGACATTTCTTTTAGCCTGCTGTTTGTGCACGTTCCCTGCTATCTCCGTTCACTGACTGCCATCGAGCAAACTCGGGTAAAACTCGTGCGAACGAGAAACTCGGCGCATCCTGCATAGCACCCCTGCTTACATTTTTTCATCCGTTATCGCTTTTTGCTGTGTCTTCTAAATACCACTGAAAAAAGAATGGAAAGTGCAACATGATACGACCTTCCTTTGCTTTGTTTGCTGAAAGGCGTGAGCTGATAAGCGAGATATTCCGATCAGACGTCATTGGTATATCGCACTACGCGGTTATAACGCCCTTCACCTGCCTTCTCGAGAATGCGGTTTGCGTTGTATTAATGATGCCAGCTCGGGTCCCCGAGGAAAAGAGAGTAGCTGCAATATGGATGTCGTTGAGTGGCAGATCCCAAAGAAATATCGCGAGGGTTTTGGACTTGCACCTAGCTACTGTAAACAGAATAATTTGTGCGTTCAGAGATGAAGAGCGCATATGTGATGTGGCAAGAAACTGCGTGCCGAAGACGCAGCAGAAGAGGATGCTGCCTTCGTCTAAGTAGTCGAGGCTAATCCATTCATGACAGCTGGACAGATTAGAGATGTGGTTGGCCGGGATGTCAGCGAAGAGTTGGTCAGAAAACAGCTCTCGGAAGGCCGTCTGAAAAGTCAATGTGCTGCCCGAAAGCCGCTTCTTTCGGACGCAGCAAGAGCAAAAAGACTCGCTTTTGCCCAGGCTCATCTTCACTGGACGGTAGATGAATGGCGCAATGTCGTTTTCACCGACGAGTCTACAATCTGCACGCAGTGGGACCAACACCGCAGAGTATACAGACCAGGCCTGACAAGGTTCGTTTCTTCCTATTATAAATATGTAGTTAGTTTCTGGCCATTTCTGCTTTCACAGTGTTATTCCTGCAAGTCGTTTTGGTTATTGATGTTTTAACAGTGTGTTCGCGATATAAATTATCGCAGTTTTAAATTTACTGATTGTTCCCTACTTTTGTAGGTATGCCCCCCTATTCGTTCAGCAAGGAAGAGCCAATGGACGCAGAAGTGTGAACGTTTGGGGGGCAGTAACGAAAGAGGGTCTTGGACCACTACACCGAATAGAGGGCCGATTTTGTGCAGACTCCTACTTAAGCATCATAGAACAGAAGCTCCTGCCTCATGTCCTTAACGGTCCTTTCCCTGACGGCTGTTTCATATTGCAGCAGGACTTGTCCCCGGTGCACACGTCTCGCGCTACCAAAGACCACCTGGAAGAACTCTGCGTCATGGTGGCTGACTGGCCGCCACTGAGAGCGGATATGAATATTATTGAAAACGTACGGGCATAATGAAGAGTAACCTTTCAAGAAAGGGGCTTCACAACGCGGGCTGCGACGAACTATGGTGCAATGTTCAAGCCGAATAGGACCTCTTAAAAATGGACAGCGACCTCATACCAGCGCTGTACGACTCTCTTCCGCGACGCATGGCAGTGGTTGTTCAGGATGGTGGAGCCTTTAGCAGCTACTGAAAGACAAGCAAGCTGCGACAAGAAGTCCCTAATTTTTCAGGCAGGTCAAATGATAAAAATCTCCAACACGCCGTAGCACCACTTCCAGCTAGGGCATCCTCATTGAGGCTTTGTTTTCCTTTTTTACTTGCTCTCAAGAAAAGCAATAAACTTGTTTCTTGTAAGACAGTGGCAAAGCTTCTGTGCTATTCTTTGGAAGACGGTCGTTTCTAATCAGCTCGGATTGCAGTGACAGATATCTTTTATGCCTCAGAAAAGTGCTGCGTGAACCACAGAAAAAAAAGCGCAGCTTACAGTAGGGCTGCAAGGCGGGACTAACCACGGAGCGTGTGGCTCACCTAGCTTATTAGCAAGTTTTTAATTAAGATGATCCTAATTAGCGTAATTTTAATTACAGTGATTTTAATTGAAAAGGTCTGAAATAGCAAGGTCCTCGATAGCAAGGCCCTAATTAGCATGGTTCTAATTAACAGAGGGCTAATTAGCAAGGATGTAACAGTAAGGTCGTAATTACCTTGATCATAATTAGCAATGATCTAATTAGCGATGACCTCATCACCGTGATTTTAGTTAGCGTGTATATGACATCAAATAGCTCAATTAGCATTACGTTGGAACGGGTAGGCTTAATTGGCTTGAATAAGCATGAACTAATACCTTGAAGAAGAAGAAGAAGCGAAGAGAGCCAGAGCACGCGCCGGCCGCTGATGAGTCTCTTTTCGACTCCGCACGACATAAGTAAAAGCTTAACCACTCCGGTGTAAAAATGCTGATGCGGATGCAGCGTAGTTAGCGGGTGTAATCATATTTCATCCATCGGAAGCACGCCCACTTGACCTTTCCGTTACAACTGAATGGCAGCGTTCAGAATAGAAAAAAAAAAGAATGACGATAGCGGTGCTCAAAAAAAGCGGGCGTGGTGTCCGGTTCCCGGAAAAGCCTAGCAGACGACAGCTGCCCAGAACTGCTCAAAGCGCGCATGTGCATAGTCTCGTTCCTTTCAACGCCGCGCTCCGCTCTGTGGCGCTGATCAGCTCGGCGGTCGACGCTCGCGCGTTCAGGTTAAAAAAAATGGGCGGCTGTACATTAAGCAATGCTTAAAAAATCTTCAGTAGAGATCAAAGAGGTTATTCTTTCGGCAACATACCCTTCGCTGTGGGGACGACCACAATTTGCACGATAATCGCTAGTAAATCTGCTAAATAAGCAAAATTCAGTTACTGACTTCAAATTCTTTACTTTAGGAAATACTCGACACCCGCCATGGAGGCGTAGCAACTATGGCGTTGCGCTTCCAAGCTTGATGGCGCGGGATCGAATGCCGGCCGCGGCGGCCGCATTTCGATGGGGATGATACGCAGAAATGTCCTGTACCGTGCATTGGGTGTACGTTAAAAAACCTCAGGTGGTCAGAATTAATGCGGAATCCCTCACTACGGTATGCCTCATAATCGAATCGTGGTTTTTGCACGTAAGGCCCGAGAATTTTAAATTGAATACCCGACATATTGATAAATTGAATTCAGTCAGTGCATAAGAGATGTATCGGGATTAGGTATCCTGACGCTGATACTGGTTGCGAGGGATCCGCCTGTGCGGGAGGACGCCATCTTGTTCACCCTCCCCCCCCTCAATTTTTTTTAAAGAAAGAACTAGGAGATACTTGGAAAAAGAGGACTATGAGATACTTGGCCTTTGAGAGCGAAGGAGACGTGATGGCGATAGCCTAGGGTAAACCACGTTTACCGTGATATATGCGTTTACACAAACACTTCGCAACGCGCATACGTCAATTTACGTCACTACGAAATGCAAGTATATAAGGTAATCACAAAAAGAACTCACTCCTCATTCTAGTCAGATGTGCAGTTCACTTAATTAGATACTTAAGAAAGCGACGTAACCACAAAAGGAGCAAATGAAAGACGTGTGTGCTGAGTGATCGCACTGCGCCTGAAAGCGCTCCTGGCTTTGAATATAGAATATACTCAGAGAAACCGCAATGGTTGTTTTGACATCCTGTATCATCATGCTGTGCAAGCTCATATGCAGTAGTGTTTTCTGGACTACGACGCAGTTCAACCCCTGTATACCTCATAATGGCACAAAAAGAAAACTTTTCACCGGGAGCATAAGCTCAGATGCATGTCCGTCTCAGCTGGCATTGTGACACTGAAAGTACAAGTTACTTCAGCTACACGGTGATGACACCCAAAAGGCAGTTCGGATATTCTGCGGGTCTGTAGTTCAAATCACTTTGTATTCATTTTTTTTATTGTTCGTCTAGGTCTGCAACAAAAGGAGTGCTCCTGCACCTCCTGAGGAAAGCATTGCAGCCCTTTCAGAAAAGTAAGTTTACTTTGTTTTTTAATAAAGGTGTCGTGACGCAATGTACCATAACATACGGAAGAAAAAGGAGAAGACAGAAATAGTGCCAGACTTTCAACTAATTTTATTTCAAGCACACAACACCCAAATATATGTGCTCACCAAAAATTCGCACACAACGAAGGCGCAGCACGTGCAGATAGGCTACCCTTAAAGCCTTATCTCAAAATTCCCACTCATTCTTGAAGAGAAATTGGTGGAACACTGATACAGAGCCATCATCTTTCTTCTGAATGTGACACGCTTCGAGCACCTGTTGGACCAATGCCTCCCGGCTACTTCCTAATGCACGCATGTCCCCTAATACCGGTGCGCAGCCGCACTAAGCATAGTGGAAAGTCAGGCGTGAACCTAGTACCCTGCTAAAGTATATTGCTATGTTTGAAACTGAATGAGGTAATTCGCTGTAAACAATTTTAGCCTGTGACAAGCCTTTAGTCTTGCAAAGATTTCTTATAATTAGCTATGTTTTAGACTGTCCTGGATGCTGAAAGGAAGATAAGGATGAAGTATAATCAGTGCTACCTGCAGTTATTATCCCGGCCACGGCGGCTGCAGTTCGATGGGGCAAAATGCGAAAACACCCGTGTATTTAAGATTTAGGTGCACGTTAAGGAACCCCAGGTGGTCCAAATTATTCAGGAGTGCCCCACTACAGCGTGCCTCATAATCAGGTCATGGTTTTGGCATGTAACACCCGACAATTTAATGTTGGTTTAAAGAACCTTCACTATAGGCATAAATTGGTGCTTGCAAAATATCGACCCTCGTGACAGCTTGTGGGCCTTACCAAGTACTGTCGGTCAGGACGTTGCGGCCATCGAATGAGTAGATCCTCGGTGGGTAAGGGAACATGCCACCACCACCGGAAAAGAGTTCTCGCCAAGAGTTGAACACCACTTCACCCTACAAGATAAACGGTGAAGACCTCGTATTAGAGACGCTTCTATACATCTCGACTTGAGCCAGTCCCAGATGCTCTCTTTAGAACTCCGATAAAACCTGTCAATTTCTTCTTCACACATCTTCGACACATCTTCAGTTATGTATTTGCTATGTACTTCAAGCGTATGATCAAGACACGGAAAGCAGCAGTGATGAGCGCGTCATTATTGATGTCATTGAGGATCGCGTCGTTCATGTCTTGATTTCGCACTTAAGTCTAGTCATTGTTACATAGAAGCCGCTCTCATTACCCGCTTGTTTTGCAGATTTTTCTGTTGTGTTGGCATTCTCGCAGTGGCTCGTGCTTTTACCTGGTTTGCTATTGTTCAATGACAAACAGAATTGCGTCTGCCTGTTTCAAGTCTCAAGCTCATAAGAACATTACTGTATTTTTCAAATAATTTCAATAATTAAACTGAGCTGGGGGTATCTAGACACGCACGGTATATGACTCTAGTTAACTGTATTTCCTTCGCGATACGATGGGCATCGAACAAGATTAACGAAACTGTGTTCACCAATAATTCCATAATAGCAACTACACCATTTCTTTGTGGACTACGTCGGCGACGTTACTTGAAAGTATATTTTCATCTATTCGCCTGTGTATTTGGACTTTGGTAGTGGGGCTGGGGTGTTTATGTTGGTAGCTACAGGCGGGTCTAGCCTCGTGATAGAGGCCGGACGTTGCTCCACCTGAACCTCACTTGCATTGTCACGACAGACAGACCACTAAACCTCTAACAAAACAGGGTAGGTTAGGAGCAAAAGCAGGTATGGAATTTCGTAAACGCCTACAATGTGCCCTTCTAGAAGAACCTATTGTGAACTTCGGTTTTTCATTACAATAATTAGTTTTTTTGTCTGTACAACGGGAGCCATTATCATTTGAGTAAATTTGTATGAATGTTCTTAGGAAACGTTGATCGGCATACCAATGACCAAAACTCACATATACGTGCACGCATGAAACTTGTGCGAAATGAATGTTGTTTAAATGCTATTTCTTTCGCTGCTCATATTACTGAATCAGCTATATTCTATATTCAATTTTGCCACATCCCCTAGTTTCAGCTAAAGCTACACCATCCACACATCATTGTATAGATGGAGAAACTTGTGCGAAATGAATGTTGTTTAAATGCTATTTCTTTCGCTGCTCACATTACTCAATTAGCTATATTCTATATTCAATTTAGCCCCATCCCCTAGTTTAAGCTAAGGCTACACCATCCATAAATCATTGTATTGATGAAAAGCTTCAGGGTTTCGTACACAGTTTGTGGAGGAAATGGCAGAAGACAGTCTCACTGTCATCTTTGAATTGACTTGTTCAGCGCAAGAAACAACACGAACGACAGAGGATCACACACGCACAGCACTGTCCGTCGGTCCATTCGTGTCAGTCTTGATGTACTCTGGTTTTGACCCTTTTTCTAAATACAGGTAATTTGAAATCTGGCACTGGACCGGAGAAATAAAGCATAAAACTATGGTTCTTAAACATTTTGCCAGTTTTTAGGGCGTTCTAGTATAGTCTACAGCCCACGTTTCTTGAGCATGTGAGTGGAATGTGTCCAGGAACATGTTTGTGCCGTCTAACGTTAGCCACTGGTTCGAGGTAACTTTGGTAACTTGTTCTCAGTGATCAGCCACATGAGCTGTCACTGCTGCTCGTGCTTACCGCTCTGCCATAACATTCATGAATCTACGAGGCCAATGGACACTGCCATAGATTCACAGCTTTTGTCACCACCTAAAAAAGATGGCAACAAAGTGCGGACACGTGGTGTGCCTGTTGTTTTCTCTGTCACTAAAAAGCTGAACCACATTTGCCCCGTAGTCAATGGGCGCAACACCGATTACGCTTGCACAAAGAAACACGCAGCAAAGCATTGTACACTGAACAGCTTGGCTAACGTTAGCTGCGATACCCTATAGGTATATCGCGGCCTAATTGCATCTAATCAGCAGTGTGCGGCGTCAATCCCTCAGTCATTACGAGAAAAATAGGGGCTAAATTAAGTTCATTTATTTACGCAGAACCACTACTGACATTCGTAAAGGAAAACACTCAGGAGTCCCTTTAGCTACGCCTAAGAGACCTTAAGGCAAAGGCCTTAGTCATGCTCATGACTATGACTTCGACCATCAACCTTGAGCCTTTTCCTTCACTTAGTACCAGATCCAAACCCATTCCATTAGTTTTTGAGTGTTAATCTTTTTTCGCTGAGTCACTGTCAATTTTCTTATGTCACGCTCATGACTATGACTTCTACAATCATCCTTTAGTGTTTCCTTCACGTAGTGCCCATGTCCGAACCCATTGCAGTTGTTTTTGTGTGTTAACCTATTTTCGCTGAGTCATTGTCATTTTTGCTCAGTCATGCTCATGAATATGAGTTCTACGATCATCCTTAGTGTTTCCTTCATTAGTGCCCACATGCGAACCCACTCCAGTGGTTTTTGAATGTTGATCTTTTTTGGCCGAGTTATTGTCATGTTTTGCTGAGTCATGGTCATTATTGAGTCATTCTTGTATTCTACTATCGTTATTAAAGGAAAAAATGAGACATCCAGCCAATCGTAGCAATTGCTACAAAGGAATTGCTACGAAAACAGCCGCTGGAATGATGAATAGTCTGCAGACAGAAAATAGCTGCCGGAATGATGCATAGCCTGCAGCTTAGTGGAGACAATTAAGTGTAAATGCGAGCGACTGCACTCGTCTATCGAGCAGCAGATAGGAGTACGTACCTTGAGATTGACCAGCGGCAGGTCGGCGTCCTTGGCTCGAACGATACTGTCCAGGTTCTGAACACGCGATGCCAGCAGGGCGCGGAATGTCCCCCGCAAGTGCGCCTGCCGGGACTGGCGGTAGCACTCGTAGTCGGCGCCCCGCACCCCGTGGAGGTCGCCCGTCCACGGTTGGTTCAGTGCTGCCACGCGAAGCTGCGGCCACGCAAAATGAAAGGCGCTAACCACACTGCCCGAACAAAGCGTGCTGCCTGTATATACGGGTCAATAAATGTTTTGTCCTTTTTTTTTCAGACAGCTCCCAAACAGTTAATAATAGTCGCCGGCATGTAGTGTGATTCCGCATCTTCTAGATCAAATCGACTTCCTACACAGCTGGACATGATTATCCGAACAGAGCACAATGTTCAGTTGGCTAATAACGGAGTTCCATCTAACTGACATCTCAATAGAGCACTTCACAGAACATGTCGGCATTGCCGAATCATCAAAGTTGCTTTACTCCCACGTTTTATCCTCTCCCCCTTCTCCTTGTGAAGGGTAGCTATAAGGGGCATCTAATCTGGCTAGCCTCGGTTTCTTTCATCTCCTCTCTCTGTCTCTGTGTATATTAAGGCGCTGCGGATTTACTTTGGCCATCTGGTGTTCCTTAACGCACACCTCAACTCGGTACTGTTCAGTGCACTGGTGTTCTTGAATTCGGTGTCTGTCCCATGCTGTCATGAAGCATGTCGAACGCACGACTTCGTGTTCGACTGCGCAATGACATTGCCACTGATTTATCGCGGCGGGTAAAGTGTGGGCCACGTAAACAATGATGATCAATTGCTGTATGAACAGATAGATAAACGAAACAATGTTATCCAACGTAGAGCAGTCGGTGAATGACCAGCACCTACATGCACGGTGAAAAGAATAGAGAGCGAGTCAACGTGCATGCACAGCCAGGAGGCGCGAACGCGGGCCCTGTCGGTGGCTTCATCTATGGCGTGCGTCAACACATCAAAAGCGTGGATGCCCTATAACCATTCGTGCTCTCAGACCATCTCTCCCTGTTCCCACGCAAGCCTAAACGTGTGGAGTCATCGAAACCTTCGCTCGCTTGAACGGAACGCCGTGAACATTAATTGAAAACAAAGACTTGAACAAACGTTTTGATCGTGGAAGTAGGTACTCTATATGTAAGCAACACGTTGTAAACAAAACTGCCCTCGCTGGTATCGGTGTTAAACTGTTCCGCCACGAGACTTACGGGTGCTGCGTGTGCTTGGAGGGTCTACTATGATTGGCGATGCATGCGCCGTGTGGCTCGTACAAACCCGACACTTAGCTTTATCATTGCTGCAGCGCCAGTCGCGGAACAGCACGAAGTGACAAATGCAGCACGATGGCAGGGATGAAAATGGACATGCAAGAACACGCGTAACTGTCGCTTATATTACGTAGTTTACGCGTCACAACAAAAATCCCATATTGTTTTACCCTGCAAAGAAGCTGGAAGGTGGAAGTTTTTATCGTTAATGGCAACAAGCAGTTTTTCTGACGAATTTGAAGTGACGATAGCTTGACAGGTTGAAAAAAGCGAAGCATGACCACTCGAGTTGCTGCAATTTGGTTTAGCGCGCGACTACTAAATACCCATGCACATTAAAGCATATGTCATGGCAAAAACCATAGAACATTGATGGTTCCTAAAATGAAAACGGATTTGATAATCAATAGAGGGTTATACAGACAAGACTGATCAAAAGTATTCGCCCTAGGACAAGAAATAATGCCTAAATAACTTCGTTACACTTTACAAATATGCCATGTAAGCAGTAACTACAATCGACTACTGAAATTTAGTCGAATTTCAAAGAATGTATATAGAGTACTACATGAGTGGAACGCATAAGCGAAACAAGTTTTGTGGAAGGCGCGATAGATACGCCATTGTTTAATCCATCCGCCAGCTTCTTTAACCAAACGTTCTATTATATACAAGCCAATATGTGTGAAAACTATCGCAATGCAAACTGAGTACAGTTGTGCTGACCAACAAGACGGACGGACTACATGATCCTAACTCAACAAAGGGTCGGGGCTGTGTTATCACATAAACGCCACTTTGTGCATGATTATGCATTTTGTAGACGATAAGGGCCCTAGAAGGACATAGCAATGTGGACAAGGAACAGCTAGCATATACGTGCAGAAGAACGCAACCTCATCTTACCTTTCTTTTAATCTGGTTTCCATTTGCAAAAGAAAGAGTAGAGATAAGAAGTGTAAGACAACACAGCAGATGAGAAACATTCATTAAGAACACACGAATGCACAATGAACATGCGAGAAACAGCGTTGTGCAACGTCAGAATTGCGTAACACCAACAGCACAAGTAACTCCGAAAGAGTGCACACTTTCGAAAGAGCACAGATATACCAGTTGTTTCTTTTTATGCGCAACACTTTCTGTTAGTAGAAAATTTTATATCTAGACCCTTGACGTTATTGCAGACACGCTACGTGGCTAGGCGGACATTAGCAGCAAAAACATTTACGTGGTAACTTCGCTAATTACCTCTAATGTGGTATTTAATTTTTAATTATTCACTTTAGCGCACATCTTCTTATCGTGAAATTTAAGCGGACGAGTTGTGAAGCAAGTCATTAAGTGAGAAGTGAAGCTGACGAGCACTGGCTTCAATTTCGCAATCACACCAGGTGCCCTAGAGCGAATAATGAAAAGGTTATGTTCCGCATTTTAGCTAATTAGCGAAATTGTCATTTGACATTTTTCTTGCTGCTAATGTCCCCCTCACCACTTCGCCTGTCTGCAAAAACGATAGTGGCTAGGTATGACAGTTCTTGAAAAAAATAAAGTGTTCTAAAAAAAGGAAAGTGGTCGGGGAACATTCTATGCAGTCGCCTTGACCGCTAGGCCACACCCAAAACGAGCGTATCTCTTCAAGCTCATAATAAAGTTGGTGTTATATTTTTCGACAGTGTTGCGAAAACTACACCTACTGCACATTGTGGGACGTTTTGAGACGGCCGCTCTCATAGCCAGTGAAAGCCGAATAACTCAACTTGATAAAACATGCTGCAAAATTTTAATTCATCCTGTAGAGTCTTATGAAACTGTGCACGCAATAACGTGCCCCCTGTGTTTTTGTGACTTCTCTATTATACTCTTAACAGTTGAAACTTTGCACGATGTTGAACACACAAACTTTGCCGTGAAGAGCCCGGCTACGTGTGTTATGTACAAAGCAGCGTGGCAAACTATACCTACGAGGAAAGGCCTAATGATGTTTCTGAGTCGTTTGCAAAACCAGCGTCTTTCTTCAACAACCGCGCTTGTTTACAGGCGGGGACTTATAGACGCGCTATTTGCTGGTGCTTCGAATTTCCTGAATATGGTGCGCGCTACTGTCGGACACGCGCGCTACTGTCGGACACAAATACGGTTGAATTTTAATGAGTCAATACAAACCTATACATGGCTTGCACTGACGTCACTTCCGCCAATGCTGGGTTAGGTTTCCGCCATAACGGAGCACCCGGAGCACCACCATATGGCACCACGCTGTTAGTCGTATCATAGAATAAAGAACCGTCGTATGCGAATGGCACTGTGTTGCAATGGCTATTTGCGCAGTTGTTGGGTGTTGCAACCGCAGCAAAAGCAGCTCAAGGAAGGAGTCGGCAAACACGAACCTTTTTCGGCTTCCGAAGGTTGTGGAATGGCAAGACGAACGAACGAAAGCACTTAGCTCGAAGCGGCGCAGCCTGTGGCTTGCGCGTATCAAGCGTGCTGATCTCAAGGGCGATCTCCCAAACATTCGAGTGTGCGGCGCCCACTTCGTAACAGCTAAGCCTGCGCAATATTACATAATGCGCACTTAACGCTGCACTAGAATCACATTTGTTTGAATTTGTAGGAAGACCGTCCAAGCTCTGAAGAAACGAACCCGGACTGGGCGCCAACGCTTTTGCTAGGCTACAAAGCAAATAATGAAGGCACTGCGCGCTACGAGCGTGCTGCAAGGCGATGGTTTAAACGAACGTCTCCCGAGGTCGACGCGGTGACGTCACGCTGCACCGGCAAGAGCTTTTATAGTCGGCGCAACGCCACCCGAAAACCGCTACGACGACGGTGACGACGACCGCACATACACAGACAGCCCGTTGAAAACAATGTAGAAATATCGATCCAAATAAAGCATGGAAAGTACGCACATCATTCTCCCAGCCACAAAACACTCGCGCAAGCTGCATATCCTGTTTGAAAATTTTCAGACCCTAGCCCATAAACTCCGCTTTTGCGTGGTTGTTAAATGGACAGTATCAGTTCGTTTCTTTGCACCAAGCTCCAATCTTGCGTGTCTCCTGCACGCACCACTGACTAACCAGGGAATGCCTCTGAATGTTATAAACAAAATGCGGCATGGAAAACGGGGGCTGCAACCTACATCTCCTAGTAGGAGCACCTTTTCTCCTTGCAGCCGCTTCGCCGACAGTGTTTTCACCCAACCGCTTGTGAAGTAGTTGTGGGATTCAAGCGATTTTATATAAGCCTTCATTTCCTCCAGTGTCGCGAAGCTTGAAGAGAAAACTAGGTAGTTTACAATGCATCCGTGCGAGACCTCGGGGAAAGCGCTAACGTCCATCGTCGTATCCGCACTCAGTCGCAACGTGTACGGGTCCACATCGTCGCACAGTTTCACTTTTTCTTGATATCGTGCACGCGCCGAACCGATCAGTCCTGCGTAAAATGCCTCGTTAAACGCAGGCCTACTGCAAACGGGTGGCATTTCTCGCGAGGAGCGGTGAAATCCGCTTAGAAAACACAGTGAGACCGCATAAGCGCACGCGATCAGATGCGAAGGCGGCGCGCGCGGTGCTCCGGCATGGCGCGGACGCAGCGGCGCGGGCGGACGTGACGTCACGTGCAAGCCATGTATACGCTCAATCGGATAATAATTGTGGGTGAATCTATTGTAATGACTTTACCAAACAGGATTGTGATAACGATTCACGTTTTGAAGGCAAGTAATACAGTATAAAAGTGGGTCTTTATTCAGCCATTCTGAATAAAACATAGGTTCCAGGCTGTACAGGTGCCCACAAAAAAATGTCACAGTTTCGCCCTAAGGGCGAAGCAATGAATGCGATAGCAACACAGCAATGTCATACGAAGTAAGGTGAGCGGCCTTGGTAGCAATATGAATTGTAGTAAACATGAGCTGATTAAGTAAGCAGGTGTGCTGCGGCGTAAGTAGACCGACATGAAGAGAGACTCGATGACCACGAGAAGGCGCGTGTGAAACGGTGGTGTTCGGAATATTCGGAATTAGATTAATTGAATCTAATCTAATTCCGAATGAAGTGAATATTCGGAATTAGATGAGACATGTGTATGCTGCAGTAAAGATCCAGAGACCACTCAGCACATCCTAATGGAGTGCGACGGGATCCACCCAGCGAGAACCGTAGGTAACGTGCAACTCCCAGAAGCGCTTGGGTTTAAGGTGGAAGGAAACATAAACAGATCAGCCGTAGAGATCAGCAAGAGACGATTGGAGTACTGGTGGAAAAAAAGTAGGGAAAAGATGGATGCGACCTGATCTCTTAAAATCATAGCCAGCGGTCCAAGGTAAATTTTTGAAAAAGAAAAATAATGATAGGTATACAAAAATGCAAGATAAAGAACATGTATGGTATACCGGATTAAGTCAAGCAGGCTAGGTGACTATTTGTCGCCGCCCCGTTTCAAAGGGGATGCCAATAGATCATCATCATCATCATGTTGATGAGAAGCGCTTCCCGTGGGCAGCGCGTGCGAAGGGACACACCTGTAGTGCTGCACTGCCGATCTGGGCAGCATTGCATGTGTAGCGTGCGTTGGAAAATGTGGCCCGACTATTACTAACTGAATGAACAAGCGTGGTGTGAGCGCGCACAAACAAACATGAATAGATCACACTGAATGACTGCAGCCAACGACTGTCAAAACGCTGGCAGCGCAACGTACCTTCGCCCGCGCAGCGGGCGAAGGTACGTGCGCTCTATCAACGGAAACTGAGCGGCATAAAGGTCGGAGCCGTGTGGAGATAAGAGACGGTGCGGTCGAACGAACGACGAGCGCGGTTGTTGGAAGCGTAGAAGTGCGCCCCCCCCCCCCCCATGCTCCCTCCGGCGCTGGCTTCCCGCTTCCTGGCTTGCGCGTGGGAGAGATAAGAGACTGTGCGGAGCGACGAGCGCGGTTGTTGGCAGAGAAGTGCCCCCCCCCCCCCCCCCTGCTCCCTCCGGCGCTGGCTTTCCGCTTCCTTGCTTGCGCGTGGGAGATTGAGTGTGTTCGCTCTCCGTGATAGCGCGCGTCCCCCCACGCTTCCGCTGGGGCATACGGCGCGCGGCGAAGATTTTATCTATACGGAACGTCACGGCGACGGCGACGGCGACGGCGACGACGACGCCGACGGCAGAAATCCGGTTGAAGTGTCCATATAATTGCTATCGCAATAATAACTCGGAACGCCGGATCGGCGGCCGCTCGTCGGCGAAGTACACCCGCGGAAAAATACAGCCACGGTCTGCGCGTGCGCGGCATCCCTAGCCAGCAAGCCTCGCTCCCTAGTGCATCTAGATAAGCGTTGCCTTGCGTCGAAAAACTTGCGGTTTGTCCCTCTTAGCGCTGCGACAACATATCTGGGAGGAGGGGAAGGGGGGGGGTGCGATCGAGACCTGTAGGCTACAGCGTGCTGGCGCACTATGCAGCGTAATCTCTTAACGCACGCGTAATCCTTGTGGCGTATTCTCGTCGGAATCTGCATTCATTCTAAAAGATAGTCATGCTTTCTGGATAGCTTGGGTGGATGGAATTCATGAGCGTTTATAACTGAGTGGTGACCAGTGAGTTCGCCATGCTCTACTTTTAATTATACCTAATGTCTTGCATATCTGAGTTAATTATTTCGCCTAAAGAAACTTTGAATTCATAGCTTATCTTTGATGTGGGCGAGCGCCACGGCTCGACTGTAGTAGCACTGTGGCGCACTTATCAACCTGATTATCGTGTTGCGCGATGTATTTTAGTCTTTGTTCAATTATATTCCGAGACGCATTGACTACTAGGGAATAAGATCAGAACTTTGACTGCAACATGACGGCTCCTTTAACAAGGATGACTGTGAGCAGTAATAAAAGTTTCTAAAATGACATCAGACGGCGTATTCCAACACGCCAATTTCATGCACAGGAATTACTTTTATGCATGTGGCACTATAATAAAGGTATATGATGAAACTTATAATGATTCGTCATTATTCTTAGTTACATAGTAATTCACTTTATCACGCTTTAATACAGGTGTCGTACGATGTCCGTGTATTGGTCTTGTTAATTACCCTAATTACCTTTCTTTGGTCATTGGGACACTTAAATTGCTCTTAATTACTTTTAGCTACTTGGTGCTTAATTCAATTTTACATGCTTTATTGAACGGTAGAGGTGTAGAACGCCGCCTACTGATTTTTGCTACCGCAATTGTGGTCGACGATGGACACATTCCGTGACTAATGAGCCCGTTAAGCTTTTCACTTTAAAAGGCGCCAGTGCCCATTGACGTGCACGCACGAGCGCTTATTCTCCATCGCGTGCACACGCGCGGACGCAGCGTTTTAGAGAGCGCATACACACCTGTGATAACGCTAAAAGGCACCCAACGCTATTCTTTTGGAGCAAGGCAACACCTATTTAGATGCACTAGGGAGCGAGGCGAGCTTGCTAGGCAGACCGCGCATGCGCAGAGCCTGGCACTACTTCTTCACCGGCGCGCTCCGCCGACGAGCGGCCACCGGTCCGGCGTTCCGAGTTATTTTGTGGGCACCTGTACACATAAGAAGACGCTGCCCAATCTGGACCGAAATTCGCGAAACTTCTCTTACTTAAAAGTGTTTCATTCCTGTCCAGCGTTCCGGCACCCTTCACTCAAGATATCGATTGTCGGGGTGCCCAGACGACCACCGCGTCATGGCCAAACACGTATGACACTTACGCAACAGATGATATGTGAGCAAAGGAACCTGAACTTTGAAAACATATGGGAATAACATTGTTCGCGTAACATGCTCACAAGCAGCGTGCTTACTTCGTGCCATGTACTTCCGACGTGATCGTCTTCTTGTTTGGCTACTAATCTTGCCTTTGCCTGTGCCTCTGTGCTCGCTGATCAGAGAACAAAAATGTTTTTGCAAAGCTTATATTTTTTAAGGGGTACAAGATCTCCTTTAAATGTGGGTACACACAGTCTAAGACACAAGAGATGTGAGAATGGTAGAGAAAAAAAAAGCTATGTACCCGAGCGACAAACGCCGGAAACTTTTAAGGCGCGCGCCCTTGTCGCTTTCATGGCATCTGCTTATCATCGATGTAGCACATTTCGCTATGGTTCTTTGCGAAGGCATGTCAAGACATAATACGTTGTAGTTCAAGGTATCAAAAAGAGTAGAAGGGGTTGGGGGGCGGTGAGATAAAGCTAAAGTAAAGAAACCCGGGTGTCAAAGCAATATTAATTTTGAGTATTCTTATTGGAGGAAAAAGGAGCGAGGTGGCATGCAGCTGAGCCATTAAACAATGCGCGTATGTGGTCGGTTCGCGTCGCCTACCTTTGGTGCAGATCCGTCGAGTCGCAGACTATCTGGTGGCAACAGTGGCGATGCTGTTGACGTAGTCTGTTGGAGTGAAAGAAGGACGCGAAGGGCGTGAGAGAGAGAGGGAGAGGTGTACACGAGGGAGAAAACTTTTGCACTTCTCAAGGTCACTCATTAAACACAGTAAGCATAACAAAACAACAAAAATTTACACTTCTATTTACACTTACGGCCAATAAAACTACTATCCGTACTTCTTATAGCTGTCTATTAATTTGCTATCGCAATCGATTCTTCGCCTTCCCGGCAAACCTGCGACTCTTTGTTTTCCCACTGGCTGCGATTTTCAATGCACCTATTGCTAACTACTGCAATATTGGCTAACGACTGCAAAGACTGGCTAGCTATTCTTTAATTTATCCTTCGCAACTGCTACGACGGCAAAAATCTTTATATTATACCCTACGTGGATAGCAATAGAAGCAGAAATATATGAGCAGAGAAAAAAATTACGACAGAGTAATGACGATAGCAAAAAAGTATAGGAAATAATACGTGATATGAAGCCAAAAAAATGTGAGAAAGTTACGCCGCACTGACATCTAAGGAGATCGAATAAAATGAATCACCTGCTTGAAAATGCGCGCATTTACGATTTCGTGCAATCAAAATTCCTCTTGTTTGGTTTGCCTGCCACTAGCGCACATTAAACGGGAAGTATAAACGAGGGGAAATACCGTTGTCGTCTTCTTGGGTAGCTGTACCAGAGATCCGAGCTGCAAGGAAAAAAGAGTTGTTTCAGCCGTCTGTGTGTGTGTGAAACTGGGGGAGAGGAGAGGAAGGCGAAGGGCTTCGACTAACCTTTATCTCAAGACAGCGGTACCCCTATAGCATGAATTTAAGCGCGAACAAGAAAAAGGTAACTTAGCAAAAAGCCAGTTAAGTACCAATAAATGAATGAGAGCGCAATGTGAAATCTCCCTGTAGCCGCTTTAGATGCATGGCGTAGTCCCGTAATTACGTTTTAGAGTCAGAAATATGACACTGTTACAAATTGATCCGAATCTGGAAACTCAAACACGCATTCCAGTCGTTCTGGGCTTTTTTATGCGTTCGAATCGATGCTGGTAGTAAATGTGACATTCATTTCCCGTGCGCCAGCATTACGTATCACATTTCTGCGGCAGCCCTTGCACGGTTTCCGTAGAATGACATTCCTATCAGGAAGGACTCAGGCGAGTCATTCGAGTCATACGTTTCGTGGTGACGGGCGTATTGGGAAGGTTTGCGCGCTCGCGTGTTTTCTACATTTCATAGCTGTATCTGCGCAGCAAAAGTGCAGACTTCCTGTCGACTATGGCGGTGTCCTGATTATTATTTCATTCAACTCTATACCTACGCGTATTGTACTGAGATGACTTGCAGAAGTGATGGAGACACCTGTAACTCGCTGTTAGTTATCATAGTACAATCTTGGACTTCATGTCCGTAGTGCATGTCCGAAGTTCCGTCGGGTTGACAAACCTGTGCGTCTATATGTTTTACAATATTGAATTTATGCCGCACATATCGAAGTGGAGAACGCTACAGCGTATACGTGGACCCCTGTCAGCCCGCTGTTAGACGAGATGGTGGAGCGACCGCTTCGGGGAGGCGTCGGTACCGGTTTCGATATCCCGGACCAGGACAAAAATCTAATAAACTGCGAAGCTCTTTTTTTTGAAGAATACCATGCGTGTTTCTTTGTAGATTTGTGCTATTCTCAGGTGAATTCCATTTATCCCTTTCAAGTAACTTTCTTCACGCTGCGTACGTTTGGCAATGACAACGTGCGTAACCCGGTTCAGTGGAACTGTTGAGTGAATGTCGTCAGTAAGACCGCAACACCCATGCGCAAAAATAAGGCGGATAACTGCTCAAGAGCAGTGTAGATTTTTTCCTTGTTCATAAAGCAAGAAGGCGTCGGTGGTGCACGAAGAAGTCAGAAATGGCACTATCAGAGGTTATCGACGCCGTCGACGGTATCCTGGCTCACCCCAGGCAAAGTCGTTCCATGATCCAACTATAAAATCTCAACACAATCTCTTAGCTCTTCAACCCCTACTGAGAATAGGGAAGAGGTGCGCCATATATCGTTACAAGAAATAATTCATCCTAGCAAAACCTACAAGTCCGCATTGTTGTTGCTCGTAAAAAGCTTTATGACATTCTAGAACAGAACCTTATTTGTGCTTCTACCACTATGCAATTCTTCCTGTCTCAGTGACAGAGCGGCGAATTAAGGTACACATCAGGCGCTATGAAAGCAGCCCCTTACAATGACTGAAGGTCATAGGCGATGAAGTCGTGGAGTATCGAAATTAAAATTTAATTTTGTGATACGTTGCCTGCCATAAGAGTTACTTGTTATGCCTCGATAGCAGCCCTATAATCATCACCTATCAATTCAGTTTAGGAGCTGTAATTTCACAGTTATCAAGTCAAAGACAACCAAGCTTACATGATAATGTATACATAAAACAGAAGACGGCTTAGGAAGGTCTAAATTCTCGCCAGTAATAGCTGTCTTTTCATTTTTTTTGCGCTTTCCTCTTGATATTAAGGAAAGCAGGCCTCACACACATTGTGCAAATGACATAACAAACAACAGGACAAAAATAATCGATACACGTCACGCAATTCGTAAGTGTTATAATGCTGGCATCATAAAAAAAAGAATGCTGGCACCTGCATTGGCGCGCAAGCACCGCAACCGTTCTCTATAAATGCCAGACGTTGCGTAGCAGTAGGTCACAGATTAAAGGTTAAGTGTTGCAGACTTGAGGGCAAGGGTCCACTCACAGCCACGTATTGCCAGCCACTGCTGACACGGACGAGTAGTGCCTCCTCGTCGAGCACAAACGCCTGTGTTCCCAGGGGGCTGATGTCGGACATGCGCAGTAGCGACTCCATGTTCTTGAACGTCACCGCCTGCAAGGACACGTCATTGGTAAACAACTGGCCGTACTGCGATGCAAGTAAATACGCTAAGCTGCGCGTGTCCTCGTAGCTTCCTGTTTTTTGCAGTTAAAGAGTACGACAGAGAAGGTCCCAAAATACTGCAGAAAATTCTCTCGTTTGCCTGTCCTCTTGTCATGACGGTCAAGTGTTTTGTTGTCTCCACAACACTGGAGTAGCAACACCAACACATCAGGCATATAAACTGCTACAGCTACGAGAGAGTCGACTTTTTGTGAGCTACGATAAAAAAATATATTGAGACGACATCTGCAGATACCGAAATACGACCAGTATTCCATTTTTTGCGACGCAATACTTTCGGTTATGTCTGCATGTCGATGGGATTATATGCAGAAGTGCGCCTTGTTGTGCATTTAGTTTTATCGCTGAACAAATTTGTCTTTTTTGTTTCTCCCCTAGATCCGTCGTCACCTATACGTCACTTTCGAGTCACCTGTGAGCCATTGCGAGTTTCGCTGTCTAACGAAACACTAAACAGCAGTCACAAGTCAGTTTAGAAATGTGAAATATTCTTTGAAATGTTGCTGCATTTTTCAGGCGGGGACAGGTTAATTACAAGAGAAACAAAAAAACATTCCGGACATAACTTCATTTTCTCAAATTTCGCGGCCCAATCACAGCGTCGGTCCGGCACCACCGGTTGCAAAGTGCACTTGACTAATTGCGCCGTTTCTGCACAATAAGCGCTATCAACATTGATTGTTTGGAATCCTTCGTTCTCTTGAAATACAACGTAATCCACAATTAAAAAAAATATAATTCTGGGATTTTACACGCCAAAACCATAATATTGTTACGAGGCAGAAGCAAGCGCTAGTTTTTGACACAGGCGAAAACAACACGACTTACACAGAAGTTTAAACTCCTCCTTGAAACGTGCCACAGGCAGCTCCCAACTGATGACACTGAACTTCGTCCTCCTCATTTCAGTTCGCTACTTTTCTTAGTCACTGCGACACTGCACCACCGGCAATAATGCGCTCTCCTGGACATAGCATATAGGATGCTATGTCCTGGAGAACGCTACGATGAGGCACTGAAACCGGGCACGTAGGGCTACGAACGACCAGCGCGAACAACGTCTGTTTTACAGCGGAGTAATGTCTGTGCCTCTGTGCCTGAAAATTCCCGCGCCCTCTATCAGGAGGCAAAGCAAACCAGTAAGGCATGTGCTGACATCTGGCGTAGCAAGAGGAAAGCTAAGAAACCACCTAATACTACATAACGCCGCCCTCAATGAGGATGAGGGGCAAACCACCAAGGCACGTGCTGACACCTGGCGTAGCTAGAGGAAAGCTGGGAAACGGGTGGCGAGTAGAAGCGAAGATCGTGCCCGAGAGGCTGCCCGTTAGCGGCGGGCTTGACAGGAAGAGGAATGCTGCGAAGCGGAGAATGCGACGAAGCGATGCAATTTACGCCGGTACCACGCCAGTAAATTGGACGAGCATAAGGGTGTGTATGCGAAATTTCAGATGGACTTTCTGGACAGGCATTTCGGATTCAGTGGTGCGGTGTGCGACAGACTGTGGTTCGAGAACGATTTGATGGTGATTGATAACGTTCGAGATGTCGCGAAGCGTGAACGTGATACGGAGGACATGCGCAATCTGACGAGGTTTGGCAGCCAGGGGAGTTGCATCGCAGCATAAGCGCTCAGCATCTGCACTGAATTGGGAAGTATGGTGTCGTGAGGCCAAACAGGATCACGGCCAAACAGTAAAACCGTGAGTAACATGCTGTCATGACGGGACGAGGTATATGCAAAAGTGACATATGGCAGAACCGCGTCCCAGTCAGACTGGTCTGCGGAGGAGTACATAGCAAGCACGTCGGCGAGTGTTCTGTTGAGGCACTTGGTAAGGCCGTTTGTCTGGGGTGGTAAGCATTGGCGACTTGATGTGCAGTAGTGCACGAGCAAAGGATGGCATCAATCACTCTTTACAAGTAGCGTCCCCGGTAAGTGAGGAGTATAACATTGTGGTGCAATATATCATTGTGCAGAAAAAAATCCGCGACGCCTGTAGCGCAGCAGGTGGGCAGGGCTCGTGTACTGGCGTAGTGGGTGGCATAATTGGTTGCAACGGCAACCCATTTGTTGTCGGAAGTGCACGTTGAGAAAGGGCCAACTAGATCGAGCATCACACGAAAAAAAAATTCGGTTGTAGTCTCGCTCGGATGCTGAAGCGCAGAGGGAGGCAGCAAGGGCACTTGCGGCATTGGCGCAATATGAGGCTTTGCTTAGCAACGCGACGCCATAGCCACTACGTGAGCACGGCGGGTCACATCTCTCGACAATGCCACAAAGCGCATGCACGTGTACCCCTCCAAATAGGGCAGCTACTACTGCTGCAACCGCGGCACCGCATGCGCGGTGGTGGGGAGCGAAGCTCTCATATTGTTCCTTAAGTCACCCGACCTGTTCGCTACACGATCACTAGCGCGGAGCGAGGGAGACAGTGGGAAGGCCAGCGCGGGGAAGCAGCACAGTTGCTTTAGACGTCTGGGTGGAGTGTACGTGCATCGGGAGTCAACTGAAGATGTGGTCGGCAGCCTAAACTCTCCAGGACGGAGTCCTCGGCAAGCAGACCAACACGCGTTAATGCCATCGTCTCCGACAGCAAGGAACCAGCACCCTGACGGTTATTCGGATAGGAATCTCGTCGAACACTCTGCAGATATGCCCGCGTGTTCGACTGCTCTCAGGAAATTTCGTCAGACTATCTTTTCCTAATTGCATTTTATGTTCCCTTTAAAAATCATCGCGTACTCTTTCTTTGTATATTTGGCCAGTAAAACGGTTGTCGCGTTTGTTGCCGTTTGTATTCTTTTCCTTTGCTCGCGTATTTCTTTTTTCACATCAAACATAAATCTCCACGTGGTGGGCTTTGTTTTACGCATCGTAGAACGGTTCCTTAATGTTGTTTCTTAACGTCTCGCCTTTAGCGAAGCCTTTGCAGTTGTGTATGTGTTCTGTTTTTCATGTTCTGTCGCGTAAGTTCCTTTTAATTGAGCTCGTGTCTTTTGCATCTCCTTCCGTCTCACGCCTCTGGTCCGCGGCTGATCAGGCGTGGCCCTATCACTGGTCAGCATACTAATCTTTATTTGAACGCACGCTGGGTGGGTTTGTTTGCCGCCACATCCCCTACGTTCTGGAGAGTGAAGTAACATAAACACCATCTTTTGACATACAATCAGTCTTTAAACAACTACTGTTAAAAGCCATACCATGTCCACGGAAGCCGGGTGCACAATCTTCAAGGCGGCATCGCCCGTAATGTTTCTTTTTTTTTCCTTTTTTTTACAACGGAGCTGTTATAGGCTAGGTTCCAGGAGATTGCGTCCGGCAACGGAAGTAGATAGATAGACCGGTAGATCAACAATTTTGGCTCCACGTGCGTGGCGGTTTCCCGTCAGCTGTGCCTTAGCACAGGTGTCCAAACGGATGCGGATGATGGATGACCAGTTTTTATACCCCTCGCCACCGTTGATGCCTCTTTCACAAGTGTCGCGATACTCGGTGACAACACGTCCCACCAATCGCTGTGCCCCTTTCTCTCGTGATGTAGAGATCGCGCTAGCACTGTTATGAGCAGTTGCCCTTTGGACGGACGCTCATTTAACCACATCTTCCAGGATGCTGACGATGCCGTGCAGTGTTCCGCGGCTATGAACGCTGTGGCTCATACGCTAGTCTATGACGATGGGGAGGACTTGGCGCAGCAAACGCACGTAGCGCAGCACAACAAGATGCCGATGTCCTTGCTCTTTGGCGAACATGTTGAAGAGGCTCAATATAGTCAATAACAATAATATGCAAATTCACTATAGTAATAGTCACTATAGCAATATTACCTATAGCAGACCCACCATAGTCGCAGTTTCGCTGACTTCCGTCTTCACAGTAGTGGAAGGGCTCTGATTTTTTTTTGTTCTCTTATGAGGCTTCTGCCTAGGTAAAACTACCATTTTCAGCATTCCGATGTTCAACTCATCAATTCAGGATAAAGTAATGTTCTTCTTTTAAGTAAGATGGAAACCACCAACGCGCCCAATCTGCCGTTCTTGTTCAGTAATATTCCTCTTTAGCACCTCTTTAAACTGTGTCGCGATTTCGTTTTGTCAGTGGTAAATACTTCGATGATCACGCCGCACTTAAGCCCTACGGCACGTCACCCTTACTTGATGGAATTTAAAGAAGACTTCAAATGTTTTTCCATTCACGGTCCCATTGCGCGTACAAAATGACCACGACAGGTGTGGCCACTGCACACACGAAGACCTCCCCCAAAAGAGGAAGGAGCGCGGCGATGTTTGGGGGCGTGCCACTAAACACGTAGGTAAATGCAGTGCTCGAAAACTGTTCGAGAACTTTCTTTTTTATCTATGACTTTGTAGCCACTATGCTCGTGTGTGTAGCAGAAGTGTGTATTCAAGAATGGGAAGGCGAAGACTTTTAGAGCGTGATAATAAACCAGTCAACCATATTGTTCGTTTGTTTATATGTTTGTGTAATTGTTATTTGTTTCTTTGATTGTTTTATTGATAAAGAGCAACCTCTGCCTCACCCCTGGGACGATGGAGGGCGGAGGGACGGTGTTCTTGGGCGGCATATAGGCAGGACCAGGCGGTCCCGGAGGGCCTGGAGGTCCTGGAGGTCCAGGAACGATCTGTCCCCCTGTGACGAGAAAAAAGGAAAGAAAAATTCGTCCGGAAGTGCGCCGTGTAATTTTTTAACTGCAAAAAAATCGGTGAGTTATTGTTGCATCTCGGGTTAAGGTGACAGATACTATAATGATAAGTAAATCGTAAGCCGGGACACGCTTCCACTTACATAATATGTTATCTTTCAACATGTGAGCTTCTATTGTGGCAACGACGACTTGATTAGCGACATCAGAGCCAACTGTGGCCGAAGAAGACGACGGACGCACGAGCAGTGGCGTAAGGGACGCGCTAGCTACGGCCGGGACGCCCTTGGGCTCGGCCGGCCGAGACTGGAGCCTCTGGAGCCTGCTGGCGTGGACTGCGGGATCAAGCTGTTTCCCACATTACGCCCAACGTGGGGCCCCGGCTGCGTGCCGGGATGGACCATGGAAGTAGGGAAAGCTGACGGCGCCCGTTACACAGCCAATAGCGACTCCTACCCCGGCCTGGTGCGTGACCATTTCTGCGATGCGAGCTGCACCTCTGGTGTTAGGTGACGAGTGCTTACGCTGGTTACTCCTCCGTGGCCTTCATCGAGCGTGGCGTGGGACGTGGAGCGACGTGGTCTCCAACACGCTGCTGCAGCTCCCGGTGCCGCCATTCGAGAAGGGCACCGCCGGCGTAGGTGGCGTCATGAGCGCAATGGATCTGACACGACCTCAAAAGCGGATCCGTCCCTCGGCGGTGCAATGCATGGTTCAACACTGACAGCTCGAGAGGACGTCGTGTCCAGTGTTCCGATGAGATTTTGGGAGCTCGAGGCCAGTTGATAACGGTAGCGGCGGCGGCACCGTTAGAGCGGCGATCGGGACCATCTGCTATCTTCCCTTCTTGTCTCCTGCATACGGTGGTGCGGTGCAGTCTCTGTGGTGGCAAGGCATTGGGCAGGCGGCGGCTCCTTCCGGTGACCTGGTGCGTGCACTCGTCAGAACGAGGTCGGAGAAGAAAACAAGGCCAGGTTGGCGTCAGGGGACGGTTTAAGGCCTTCAGGTTCCTGCAAGACCTCAACTCCAAGGCTGCACCACCTGGTCTGCCCAATCTTCACGAGGAGTTCGTCCTGGAAGCCCGTCCTGGAAGACCTTGGTGACTAGGACGTTACCTGCTTCGCCGATCCTCATTCGGTGCATTAGCAGTCTGCAAGGTTTGCCCACCAGTAGGGGTGTCATGCCGTCGCTGCCAGTCACCGTGAGCCAGTGCCACCAACGCCTTCGCAGACGGAGAGGCAGTGTGGGAACGCCGACTTTGTTAGCGGCATCAGAGCCAACTGTGGACGAAGACGACGATTGACGCGCGAGCAGTGGCGCGAGAGACGCGCTAGCTGCGGCCAGTAGGCCCTTAGGCTCGGCCGGCCGAGACTGGAGCCTGTGGAGCCTGCTGGCTTGTACTGCGGGATCAAGCCATTTCCCACACTATCAAAGAATTCATGGCCTGATCCTTGTTATCAGATATCAAGGATTCAAATCACGTGACTGCCAGGATAGCTTGCTCCCATTCACGTAACCATAGGCCACAACAAACGGGCTGCAGTAGTTCTATCTTTTCTTCTTTCATGATCGCTGTAGCACTCCGTATTCTCCCTGTAATTTCCAGCGATGTGTTTTCACGAGGGCTTGTTTTTCGACACGCTATGTGAACACATAATTCTTCACTTATCTGAGCGCTCCCAATGAGTTCGGCCTTTCACGTTGCAACTCGGCAGCCTCTTGTCGCCCTGGAACAGTCTATGACAGTATAGCTTCTCCGCGGTGTTGCTTTTGAACCACCAACAGTGAATGCTACCGAACAGATTGCTAACTCAGAAACTGAAAATACATTTGTACTCATGTCATGTATCAAATCGACAATGTAGCCGTAAGCGCTTCTAAAATAGAACATGTGTAAATACGCCAGCGAATCACAGCGTCCAAGGCCGGTATTTTGTAGTGATGCCTTTTTGATGCTAATGCCTTTTCGCGCTTGATCAGTGGTCAGAGCAACGGTCCGCTCCCGTTATCAACGGGATCAGTCGGCCGTGAGCGGTGGATGATAAGACTAGTATAGAATAACGCATCGCTACAAAAAACCGGCCCAAGTCTCACTCTCCCTAGTTCCCTGTCCTTGGTTTCTATATTTTGACCTTCGCTCCATTTCTAGGTGCTTCCTTATCGTAAAACGCTCCAACCTGCGGTGGGAGCTTTTTGTGTGGCGAGTGAAAGTTATTTACATGTCTGTGAAGAGATCAATCACACCATTCGGTCTTTACTGGTACATCTCGGCGGTGTCATGAATTCACACATGAGGCGTTGGGGGGGAGGCAAGAATGTATTTCGTGCACGAGGCCAATGAAGTCCTTCTCCTACTCAAACGACATGTTTCTGCTGTCACCTGTCCTCATCATCCATACAATTGATAACCTTGGTTGTTTTTCCGTGTGCTACGTGACCTCAGCGTGCTCACTGTTGCCTAACAAATAAGGCATCCCCGTCTTCGTGCCGGTGGCGCCGGTAAAAAAAACTGTTTCTTGAAGCGCGAAGTGATGAAGTGCAGGCACGTGATGTTTTTTCTTGACTTGTCACCGACTATAGGAAGCGAGTTTAATTGGCGATCTCACCAAATGAGAGGAGATTACTATGTGAGGTGGCCCAGATCGTACATCTCATGCACGGCCTGCATGGCCGCGCCAAAGAATTAACCGGAAGATTAAGATCTGCAATAACTGGGAAGAAGCCTCGTGAATTCTTGTTCGTTGCACACCTGTATTTGTTCTGACAATGACGAGACCACTCATTGCCACGTTTGCACTTAACTATAGTCGGGTACAACTTTAGAAGACAGGAGAGGGGGGCCCCGCCCAGTTGACCGAAGCGCAGCAGCCAATTCCTCCGCGACTAAAGAAATAGTCCCGCTCAAAAAATCGTGACTGCTTCTAAAACGCGTATTTGTCGGTATAAATAAGATTTGTGTATCTTGACGAGTGGTTTGCTAAAACTGTCATGATGGAAATGGTACAGCGCATGCCGGATCGCGAGAGAAAAATAACTCCGTGTCTTCTACAACGCTGTGCGTCGTCTGCTACGGAGCAAGATCGACGGCAGCGGGCGTGTAATTATAAAGCAGTCGCTGGCTTAATAGCATAAGATTCATATATACTTTTTGTGTTTGCACAAGCTTATTTTTCAATGTGTTAGGCTTATTTTTTAATTAATAATTTTTCTTTTTTTTAGTGGTAGCTAACCTGCGATCTTGTGAGTTCGCGCACGATCGCGCGCGGCATTCCGTGCCAGTTTTCTGCCATGGAGCCCAGCGAGGTGACATCGAAACGCGATCCTTTGTTGCCGAACGAGCCTTGTATCGCCTCGATGACCCCACCAACAAGGAGCCTCAGCAAGAACAAGAGCGGCCACATCCTGAACAGCGATTCACGCAACATGATCTTCCACTGCTACACGTTTTGGCGTACCAGGCAGCCTGAACGCAGCCTGGAGGACGCGAGCAAGTTTGTCGCCGACATGCTCGGTGTCAGCGAAAGGACTGTGTTCAGGGTGAGGGAGGAAGTTAAATCTTCGGATTTTTCGGGTGGCAAACTGACGACGCCCTCGCGAAAGCGCCCACGCAATGCGGTGAAGAGAAGACGCAGCGCGAAGTTTGACAGCTTCACGTTGTGCACGCTGAGGTCATGTGTGCACGATTTCTTTCGTCGCAACGAGATACCGGCGGTCGAGAAGAAAACTACCGAGCTCTCGAAGCGTATGGAACTCCCATCACTAAGGTGGTGTACTATGCGTCGCCTGCTTGCCGAGATCGGCTTCAAGCACGACACGAGAAGCCGCAACTCGCTGTTTATCGACCGGGATGACATCATCGATTGGCGGAATCGCTACCTTCGTGACGTAGAGCGCTACCGGGCAGAAGGCCAAAAGATCTTCTACCGGGACGAGACATGGGTGACGGCGGGACACACTCGGTCGATCGTGTGGACAGACACCGTGGTGCAGAAGCGCGGACGCCTGTTCACTCGAGCAAATGGCCGGACGACGGGTCAAAAACAACCTTCTGGGAAAGGTCAGTGCCTGATCGTGACGCACATCGGCAGCGACGATGGTTTCGTCGACGGCTGCTTGGATGTATTCCGAGGCCAAAAGACAGGCCACTACCACGAGGAAATGGACGGCAATCGCTTTGAGGGCTGGTTCAATGACGTTCTGCAGAAATTGCCAGCTGGTAGCATCATTGTTTTAGACAATGCACCTTACCATAGCCGGCGAGAAGAGAAATTGCCGACGACGGCCTGGAAGAAGGAAGAGATACAGGAGTGGCTCACAAGCAAGAACATCATCTACGGTGAAAGGATGATAGAGAAGCAGCTGCTTGAGCTGGTGGCATCTGTAAAGTCACGCTTTCTGAGCTACATCGTAGACAACACAGCTGTAAGGGCCGGTTGCATGGTACTCAGGCTCCCGCCGTATCACTGCACATTTGATCCCATTGAGCTTGTGTGGGCCAAGGTCAAAAATGGCATCGCTGCGGACAATACAGACTTCAAGCTGTCCACGGTCGACTTGAGGGAGAAAATCTGAGGGAGAAAATCAAACAGGTAACGGCGGAACTCTGGAGGAAGAGCATTCAGCATGTGATGGACTTGGAGGCAAAGTTCAGACTTGACACGTCTGCGAGTGAGCACATTCAACCCATCATCATCCAGTTGGGTGAATATGACACTGAAGAAAGCGACTCCGACTGCGAGCTGTCTGGCATTGAGCTACTCGACGAAGCATAAAGGCTTCTTATTAACGAAAGAACAGCCCTTACTAGGGCTACCAAAGTTCTGCGGGTGGGTTCGCAACAGATAACCATCCATTGTGACCTCTCAAATAAATAAGCAGTTCCATTTATGGCATATTCTTTATAATACAAGCTCAGTTCTGATAAGCAACGTCCAGCACACATTGTGCTCAATTTAAGAAGTGGCATAGAAACACATTTAAATGCTGGCATATTTGAATTGAAACACTATTGTTAACCCTGATTATCGTTGGCGCGCTCAAAATGCTCATTCGGGCAGCCCCCATCGAGTTTTACGCGCCCCATAGTGAAATAGCAGTAGTCAGAGCACGCTTTACGGTTCTGTTAGCAGTCTGCACTGGAGATCACAGCCATGTCATAGCGAGTGCTGGTGAAATAGCAGCAGACAACACGAAACTGACAGCCACTGTCAGCAGCTTGAATGCCAAAACACATTCATGTGGTTGCATTGTTTATTTTGTTATCTGGCTCACACAAGTAATGCAATTAAGAGAACAAATATAAAACATCATTAGCTTAGTGAGGCCCAAAATTCTCATTCAGGCAGCCACCGTCGAGTTTGACGCGCCCCATAGTGAAATAGCAGTAGTCAGAGCACGCTTTATGGTTCTGTTAGCAGTCTGCACTGGAAATTGAAGTGTTGTCATAGCCAATTTTCAATTTATTAATCTGACTCGAGTAAGTAATGCGAATGCAAGCACAATTATTAACGTGATTATCTTTGCTAGCATTTTTTGTCATATTTACGCACCGAAAAAATGCTGAGCAAAATTGAACGTGTTTTAGTGAGTCATTTTGTTCATTACAAGCCGTAGGCAAAGTGACGGACATATTCGGACAGTGATATTGGTGAAGTAATAAATGGTGAAAGTTGCAAAAGCTCTCACAGCACTCCTTTGCTGGACTCCATTCACTAGAAAACTGCATTTGTAATGATGAAAGCGTCAAGACAGGAAATGATACCCCACTGCACAATGTTATATATGTGTACCACCACATGTGACGGGCAGCAAAACCATCTGTTTATTAAGACTGAATGCAATAACATAGCAAGGTACTGTGTCACAATATGGCACCTTTTCATGTGCACTTCTGGCAAGCTACCGTATGCACTGATGCATAAACACATTAACAGGGGTAAGAGACGAAGTAATTGTGCAAGCCACGTGATGCTTTTAACATTTCGTATCTGTCAATGTTTCTGTTGTCACAGCTGATAAAACTTTCTTTGGTGCAAGTTGATTAATCACGTTGCGGCAACAGCACAAGAAGCAAGGTCAGAATAGTAGGAGAAAACAAAGCAAGGTGACAGACTGAGGAGGCAAGGTAGACAAGAGAGAATGGATTTAATGACATCGAAGAGGCCAGCCCTGCTGTTCACAGGACTTGGTGCTTTGAATAAGACGAGTTAATGGAATTGTAAAGAAAGACGTGGCTGCAGCATGCTTACAAGAACAAATGCAAAAATAAAATGATAGAAATAGTAATAAATACATACACGCACCGAAGAACTCACATATTCACACACATGAACACAAACGCGAGCATGAAAACCAAGATCTAGAATACAAAAAAGGGCAAAATAACAAATCTAAACAAACACACAAGAAAACACGGACACACATTTAACGCAGACGCGAGTAGCACTATTAGGAGTCAGTTCACAAGCAGCTGTGCCTACTTTGTCGTACTTTTTTTAATGTACATATTGGCTCGGTTGCCTTCACTGTCATAGTAATTTTTTAGTAGCGACATATCACGACAAAACGCAAAGCTGTGTTGTGGGAAAGCAAGTCGAGCGCTGGCAGCACAGCTTATGCGCGATTGTGTCACAGCAGGCTTTCTACAGCTGGCGCGTGCAGTGAGCGAAGAATTCTAAGCCACACAGCGACGCGAATTCATGCCAAGCTCCCTTGTAACGGCACCAGTGTATCAGTCATAATTTTATATTAGCATTGAGGCTGACATTAAGGAAACAAACACTGCTTCCTAACGCCTGACCACTAACAATCCAATGACATTCGCTCAAGCAGCGCGTGTTAGTCACTGATTGTTAGCATTGGTGGAAAGCAATCAATCGATGGTGCTACACAACACTCGAACGACGCTGCGAGACGCTCGGCTATCTTATCACACTGCAGCCAATGATCAGTCGTTTGCACGCTGAGCTGGCAGCAACGAATCTTTGCGTTGGAGGTTGCTTTCACAAATCTTTTCTGTTGAGAAACTCGCAGGTTGGTTTCATCCGCGCACGCTTTTCTCATTTATCCTGATAATGGTTTTGCTTCATCACTTCACCACGTCCGACGAGAAACGCAGGGGCACTGTACACAAACACACCCGCCACTCACAGTAGGTACCAGACTTTGGCGAACTCTCCTCGTCGTAACTTCACTTAGGAGCAAAACAAAACACCACGGAACAAACACGCACGATGTTTGTTTGCAGCGGTATGTCGCCGCGGGATCCTGTTTCCACACGAAGCGCAGCGCAGCGTCACCGATGTTCGCTGTAATCTTTCTTCACCGGCTCACGGCTCAGAACAAACGCACGCGGCACAAATTGTGCATCGTAAGCTTACAGTAATATTTCCGGCATGACAGACCACCACAAACAATTCGAATTCACTCTGACGAAGGGAGACGCACAGAGCTGACGCGACTCGGCCCAGTTCGAAGCGAGGGCGGCCATGTTAGTCATGTTCTCCGTCGGCGGGACACCGGCAGTCCGGATCATGACGTCACCTGAAGTGCGTGCCTATTGGTGGAGGCCGGTGTGCATCCGCCTTTGAGGGGCAAATGCCGCTGCCTTCTAAAGTTGTATCCGACTATAATGCTAAATCACAATGAATTTAGAGGTCTGACGTAATACCTAACGTTCCTCTACCTCAGGTGCAGCCACACCGTCTTGTGCTTTGAACTCAGGATGGATCATCTGTGCCTTATGGTAAGGCCATTAAGATTAGACGAGTCAGATCTCAAAGGTAGGGAAGGGGCGACAATAGTTCAATTTTGATACGAGCAAAATAAATAGAGAGTAGCGTTGTACCATACTGCCATGTTTTATTACTTGTTTTTATAGTGAATTCAGTGCTGCGGCAGGAAAGACGTGCATACGACTCAAGTCCACCGCTGCTCTTACGTTAAAAGCGAAACCTCCCTGAAGATTGGCACGAGTGAGTGTGTTTCTCGCCCTGTATGGAAACGAGCACAAGTGGTTTTCAGCAGAACGTATGGACACGGACAGAAAGAAGATGAAACTCCTGAACAGCAAGCCTAAAGATTAAAAGAGTCAACAGAAAAGGCAGAAGGTCGCTGGTGTGCCTTATATACATGGCCCAACCCATAAGCTAAAGAAAATAGCCGGAAAGGAAGGCGTCACGGTTGTATGTTCTGCACCAAACAAGGCATATTCAATGCGTGCGCGAGTCAACAATGCCCAGAAAAAGAAGCAGTGCACAATCAACCACCAGAAGAAGTACACTACCTGCAATACAGCGGTGATATATGATATACCTTTATCATGTGGCCGAATATATATAGGACAAACAGGCAGGTGTGTCAATGACAGGACAAGAGAGCATGCAGCATCTTTAGAAGGAATCTCCGCTGGGCATCTCGCTTTTCATCATCGCCAGCACCATTGCACCGAACAACTTTACGACATACAGGTTTTAGAAAAAAAGTAAAGACAAGTTGACACGCGAAATTTTAGGCCATTGACAGAAGCGGGCAATCATGCATCAGTACACCATCGATACTACTAACAGAAAAAGAAAAAAAAACTACTTGCGCAAAGACGACATTTCACTCCGAAAGACGGATAACCGGCACGAGAAAAAGACAAAGCATTGGCTGTCTTGTGCTATAATAGGTGTGGGAAACCAAGAATAAACATTCAGTTGCTAGTCCAGCGTGTGCCGTCGTCCCTTTCTGTCCGTGTCCATACGTTCTGCTGGAAACCATTCGTACTATGTGCAACCAATGAGCTCAGGCAAACATTATTCTATGGAAACGAGGTCGAGGTGCAGACAAATGGGCATACATGGCCATCTTTACTGGCCTTACGGATGTACTGTTGACCAGCTCTATCCTCTAGGGAATTATATGAAGCAAAAAATGCTACCGAAATGTCCTCACTTCTACAAATGTCTGCCTTCAAGCACATAATTAGTTTTTTAAGCGGAGCTTTCCACCTTTACTTCTCGGGGTTTGCGTGTCTGCTGGGCAGGTTTACCGCAGAGCGCCCGGAGACAGTTTATTAGTAAACTGGGCCGATTCCGGAGACTGGATTTCGCGGGCGCGTGGATTGTGTGGTAGTAGTATCCACCATCGCGTCATCGTGAGGGCGTTTAGGTGAAAGAGGGTAGGTAAGGCTGCACTATAAAAAAGGAGGGACACTTTAAGAGTGTGAGATTTTCATCTACGTCATAAGAGCAAAGCGAATTTTCAAAGTTGAGAACAAACGTCTTGCTGGGTAGGCACGTACTTGCTATGGTGCAAAACGCGGCCGACAATACGAACAGTCGCATGGCGTCATTGCGAAGCCAGACGACAAAAATTAAGCAGACTTAGTGTACATCTACGTAATGCGAAGCATAATTGGCTTGATGGAGAATGTTTGTTATGACTCATACAAGCGTTTGGCAGCGAACGGTTCGGCTCATGTGATGTGTGCATCCTATGGCTCTGTATTCCTACGCATATGCGTATATGTATTGGCACGTACCCAGTAGCACATACGCAGTGTCACTGAGTATGTGCGCCTCTACGAATCCGCAGTCGCCTATGCCCGAGAGAGCACAATGTGCGTCCCTAGAGCATTCCGAGAACAACCCAAGCATAGCGAGACCGCATTCGAATGGACTCTGGCAATATTAGAAGTGTAACCTTAAGTCTGAAGTGGGGCACCCGGCCGTTAATGCAAAGCAGCTTCTCTAAAGACGCAATGATGTCACGATTAATTATGCAGTTTTACGCACTTTATTTCAGAGCACAAATTTTTTAACTTCATTTGGACAGAAGTCATGTACGATGGCTATCCAAGCCGTGGTTTCTTTCTGTCTACTGGCCGATTTTGTTAAGCTGCACTATCATCGGGATCGGCCCACGAAAACTGCCAGATACACGACAACGACTGAGTTCACTCAGAAAGGAATGCTTCGCTTTAAATGCTTGTGCGACGGATGAAAAACATGAACAATTGCTTGTGCGTAGTTAAAATAAAATTGCACCCATTACATGTCACTTGAAGTCCTGTCATTTAATTGATATGCTTCAGCAAAGCATCCATTAGCGTAGATTACAAAAATGGGGTTCCTTTGCCGTGTTCTCTTTAAATAGGTGTGATGACAATGGGGATAACTAAAGGCTCTGCGACTGAAAAGACTTGCCATAGCATGCACTGTACACGGTGCTGCTGGTCGGGGGGCCCTTGCTCACCAATTGTTACTTCAGTTGCACGTTGATGAACGTACGCTTCCGAGGTGCAATTATAGCGTGGCTTGATAAAGTCCCTGTCTTCTCTGCAGCGCAAAATTGTGGCGCCATCTAGCATGCATTTGGCGAAGGACGGCTGCTGCCTCTGAGATTTCAATGCAATTCGTTGTTTTTTTTTCGTATATTTCTTTACGTGATTTTATACAACACGTTGGACGCTTTATACAAAACGATAGAAACCAGTGCAAAAACTACGCATACCTTGCAATTGCAAGTAAAATTTCGTGCATCATTACACAACTCGGAGACACATGCGATACAGAAGGAGCTTCAGACAAAAGGCTTTATGAAAGAGAGCACACAGTGTACCTTGTTGTTGCAAGGAACATTATTGACTGATCTTCGCAACTTTCATCCGCTACACATCATTAACAGATTACAGCTGCCAGTATTGCTTAACTTTCACCTGTTTGCCGGGGTTCCATTGAATTGTGCCCAGTAGCGTGGTTAGGCGAGGGACGAGAGCTGTACTGCACTTACTCATTGCTTTCAGTAAAAGACTGAGGGGCGAAGGGGTTTAGCAAAGAGAAAGCTGACAGGATGGATACTGATTTGCAACCAAGACATGCGTTTTTTTAATATCTCTTGCGTCGCTTCTCGCACAAATGTGCACAGTGCACGTACAGATAGGTGCATAGGCATACCTCTCGTGTTGATCGTGTTAGAAGTGTCGGACCAATGGCTCAACCCAGGGGGTCCGGGTGGTCCCGGGGGTCCCTGTTCTCCCTGGAAAGTCAGAGTCTCTGCTTAAAGGCGCCGCAGATAAATTGAATGGAACCTGAACTATTTAGATGTCTGCGCTTAGTCCAAAAGTCCAACCTTCCACAGTGTTTGCTCCATCTCTACTTTTGAAGAGCCATATGTAAAATGTCAACACAGTTCATTCCTCGTGGTCGTATAGCAGCCTAACTCTTGCTTTGGCGTTGACGACAGTTCGTTATATCAAAGTACGTCGATTGCTACCGTATTCAGGCACTGTATAGCTAGATGTAAATTTGTTCAATCAACAGTGATGTAAGTGACAATTCCAAGCAGTAAAGAGCGAGAAGGATCTGGGGAACTAAAAGGCTCAATGTTTTCTTAGAAGCAGCCTTATCAAGTCAACAGACAATGAAGCTACGGAAAGTATAGGGAAAATTTACCACATTTTTCAATTGAAATGTAAAAGTAATTTCCAAGTAATTAAAAGTGGAAGGAAAGACAACTTGCTACCGGTGGGTGCCGACCTCACAATCTCCACATCATACCATCAATGCTTTACCAATTCAGCTATGGCAGCGGCTCTCCCCTCGTCCACATTCTTGACCATTTTTCTGTGTGTACCCAGCGTGATCATTTTTAGGTTTTCCGGCATTAAAAAAATTACCCATTGCAGACAGCATATTTATTGTCCTTGAGTTGGATTATTCCAATAGGCGGACATTACTAGCACGAGAAATCGAAGAACATATCGAACTATTCAACAATAAGTCACTAATTTCTTGATTAGTGACTTTACGGCACATATTGCAATTTACGAATTCTAGCCGGTGAGATTGCTAGACGTACCCACTTGAATATATTATCCCGGATGACCACACTTGCGAGATATTATTTCCCAAAGTACGGGACGAAATACATGGGAATTCCAGTTACTTTTGCGCTTCATTGCATCAAAGGGCATTTTGCTTCAAAAGTAAGTGGAACAACAGTGCTATTTTATGGCGAGTTTGGTGGCGCATATCTCCAAACTGGTGCAATGTCGCAATTCATTTCGAGTGGATAGGCCTTGCAAACTCACCGGCTACAATTGCTAAATTGCAACATGTGCCGCAAAGCAATGATTAATTCTTAAAATTGGTTGAATATGTGATTCGATTTCTCGTGCAAGTAATTTCCGCCTCCTTTAATTATTCAGCCAAAGGACTAGAATTATGTCATCTGCAACAGGCGATCTTTGAAAATTCCGGAAAACTTAAAAGCGATCGCCCCATATACTTATCCCCGGGAGCGTCAGCCAGCGCTGCTGAAAAAAGAGGTGGCAGATGAGGTACATTTTTTTGACCCCAGGCGTCAGATATTATGTCATTGTAGGAGCAGGCAATTGGAAAATAAGCCCTGGTACAAAAACCTGAAGGCATCAGGGCTGCATAAATCGAGGCCATCATTATGTATATTGTGCTTCCAACAATCATATGAAGCCAGTAAGTCTTGCGACGCAACCTATGATCACTTGTTTATAAGCAAGAGTGGCTAAGAAAGTACAGGGTTTGTGACAACCTCATCAGCATTAAATATGTGACTTAAGCATTTAACTTTACTATAAAAGTGTGGAGTAGGTCACACCTTGCAAAGGTAGCCATTATTGGATGCTTAGTCTGCAATGTTTATGGAAAATATAAGCCCCAATAACCACTCAAATATTGACGAGGAGTGTCCCTTAAGATTGAAGGCCTCTGTAAATTGAAGTGTGCACCGTACTTTCGACACCAATTCATGCAACCGTGACGAAACAGACACGCGTATCTTGCCATTTTGAATGCAAATGTTTTTTCTATAACCAATACGCTCGTGAAAGTGGGGAAGTGGAGAGTGAAATCATCAGAGTGATGGCTTGGGATAGGTTTGATTCCGTATAGCAGAAGCGTGATGCCTTGGGAAGTCTACATGTCACAGTTTGGCTATTGCTCAGACTCGCGTGGACTAAGGTGAAATAATTAGTATCGAGCGCCTATGTAAACTACCTAGAAACTTAAGGCACGCGTTCCCGTGCTGTGACATCGTGGTCATTTTTTGCTTTGTTTTGCCTTTTTCTACATTCCTCAGTCGCTACAGTTTATCTTTGATGTTCAGGATAGCCGATCCTTCAGTGGCCACGGTCGCACGGTGACATAATTTCATAAACAACACTCAGACGAATCCGTCTCGAAGCAGCGGCGTATGGCGGACGGCGCATATACATTTCTGAAAGTAGGTATATCACCCACTATCACCAAATTCTGCTGCAGGTTGCACAGACTCATCAAAGTAGCACCTTGAAGTTATTTAAGAAGACTATGAAGCCATACCTTTTCTCCGCGGCCTGATCCATAACCTGGAGGTCCAGGCGGCCCGCTGTCACCTCTCTCGCCCTGAAAGAACACAGCCGTTGTAAAGTGCTAATGACCTGCTGACTTTGCTCACACTATGTCGAGAGTGAGGAGCGAGAACCTGAACTGGAGATCATGATATGCTCTGTCTATTTCTAGGAGCTCCGAGCATATCTCAATGGACCATCATTGAATGTAGATGATTCATATCAATAATGATTGAAAGGACTATTTTTCTCTGCTTTGAGCAGTCAATGTTTTAATTGTTTGAGGCTATAGTTAAACTAACATCACGCTAATCACTGGACAAAGTAGGAGGGCAGTGTGTGCAGTATTAAAAATAAATGAATATATATATATATATATATATATATATATATATATATAAAGGTCTGCTTAAAATGATCAGCCAAGTGCGACAGACGTACCTCAGTGAAAGAACCACACACCTCATCCCCCGCCTTTCTTAGGAAAATAAAAATGTCAGACTTCGGACAATACTCCAAATCGCTGAAGAAATAACGTAGCCGCGCCTGAATTAATAGTGCTTGTTTAGAAAGGTCAGTGGTTAACATTGACAAATGTATCGAGCCTACAGGAGCCATATGAACTTTCCCTAAAACTACGATTGGGTTCTTTGATGAACCTTCAACAACTTTAGCGTTTGTACCAAGAATTCACATGGTGGGTTCCTTATATTAATAATTATTCTACCTGACTATACAACGGCTAAACATAGAGTAATGTCAACAAAGAGTGCCAGTCAACTGAAATCAAATTTTTAAGAGAGCAGCCGATGACATGAATGTCATCTCTGATTTCGCAGCTGTTCACAGGGGCAATTTACAATGTTGTTAATAAGCTTTCCTATAAATAATTCTTTAAGACCTACATTTCGATTGGTGTGCTGCATTCTGTGATTTTATGAGGCTATTTCATTTCGTCAACATTTTGTAAATAGGATGTGCTTTCGGTATACATAAAACGCGATCTCCATTGTTCTCCATAACTTCAACACGCTACCTCCACTGCAAGAATTACGTCGAAAATATGCCAGAAAATCATCAGACTAAGTCGCACGCGTTAGGAAATTGGCATGCCACTTCTATGTATTTCACAGATATTGAAAGATTCTGAAGTAAATTAATAGACGGAATGCTGGAATATAACACAATGCCCGAACTCCTAGCTAAGATTTCTTCATATACTTCCTGTATAAAGGACCACACCAAGTATCCAAAGTTGTATGAATAGAGTGAGATGAAGCGTAATGCCTAAAATTGCTCTACGTTCGACGAAAAAATATCAGAGGCACTTGCCTTGAGCCCCGGGAATCCCATGGGTCCTCGCTCTCCTGGAGGCCCACGTGGTCCAGGTTCACCACGCTCGTTCCCTGAGTGATATGGCACAAGACTTTTTTCGTTTGAACGTCTTTTTTGCAAACACGTTCATTAATCACTACCCATACAGATACAAGCACGCGCTTTTAAATCGACAAATTCTAGCGTAGAACCTTTCACTAAGGTTGGGGCGACTGGAAGGGGTGGGGGAGAAAGAAAGGTGGGGATCCTAAGTGAAGTTTTCGGGCCTCCTACGAATTCGTCAATCTTACAATAGCCAGTCGATGTCTCAAGTCTTCCTTCGTTTAGCCGCATGCTTATAAAACTTCTTATGCACGTAACGAATGTTAAACAAAATCGCACAAAAGATAATGCCGTTTATGGCGAAAAAGCTATTATCCACTATCAAATCAACTATGCATCTGAAACAAGACCTTCTGCCATTGGAAATAATGGGCAGCATAAGCGTATTTCTTTTCTGAAAATTACGCTGTACGGGATCTGCTAGCTTTGTTACTCGCCCATTATTGGATTACTTGGGAGAAGTCCTAAAAAGCATGCCGACGTGGATATTTTTATTGTAGCCACTTAACAAAAATATTACTTACTTGTCGCGTATGTAAGGCCATCCTGAAAACAGAAGAAAAGAAGGAGAAGCAAGGGCACAGAGTCAAAAAAATATTTTTTGTCGTGTATGTCTGTACTGCATGCAAACTGCGAAGCCCAATCACAGCCTGTATAGTATATAAGTTCACAGTTAGTAAAGAGGAAAGGTTCTTGCGAGTGAAGCTTTGCTTATTGTATCTTGTGCACCAGCAACATACACTGAAACGTGAGTAGAGGAGAATATTAATCAGAACAACTATAATACATTATTACTTATGGGAATAGTGTAAAGTATATGGGAATGGCCTCTTTACATACTGACGAGTTTGGGAGAGAGTTTCTGCGTCTTGCTGGCAAGGTGTGACAAGGAGGAGCCTGTTCGAAGGTGCAAGAGGTGCACTCATCTCCTTCGTATTTAGATTATTTAAAAATATAAAAAGGCTGTGACACGGGTATTTTCACAAATTTCCATCTTAATATCCCTTAAACGTCACGAATGATTCCTGTAAAGTGTACCGACTAGCTCCTTATCTATCGCCATAAATGGCACTTTTACTAGCTATACAGTCATATTTATTAATAGAATCAATGTCATCTAAGTGACCATTGTTATGGCTTGCACATGATCTTAAGCTACGTGAAATCTCAATTATTGGGAGAACTATTCATGAAGTTTTAAAGAATAATATCAATCCCACTGCGAAGGTATGCATGCATGTACGGAGACACGCACGTCGAGCAACGCTGTTCTTCCGGACAGAAATCTCGCCGACGCCGTGTACGATAATTACGAATGCAACAAAATAGGAAAAACCGTACTGCGCTTACGCTGCACACAGTAATACGCAAATTTTTCGGGAAGATTGACAGCATTCTCAGAATGTATTGGAGTGACTGTGTGACAAGTGCTTCTCGCGGTTTAGCACGAAATTTTATCCTATAAGGGCATAGGAGTTGTGAAATTCTTGTACCTCCACTCCTCCGCACCCGAGATATTTATGCAGGTAAAATCATTAATGATTATCTACGTCCATCTCATTTATATTTGACTAAACCTTAATCCTACAGTGTGTCTGTCGTTTCCTTCTCGGCTGATAGCAAAATTCCTGTCGAGACTGAACATTCATCAATGTCTTTTCACACAATTTCCATACTGGAATAGGAGCTTATCGAAGCCATATAATACCCCTGTCACACGGCACATGTAATGTCATTTGCAGTAAATGACATTCATACCGAATGTCATTGCCGTCTTGGGTTCCCAGTCTGCACAGGTAAACAAAATGGCCTTCGCAATTGATGGCAATGTTTATCGGCAGGCTGCTATGATAACGAAACCCTACAAATCGTGCTTCTTATTTACATCTTTTCACTATATTGTTAACAATACAATGGTAAACATTGGATCGTTTTTTGAAAATATATTACATTTCGTTTTAACTTATCTATTTTGTAATTCTTTGCCAAGCCCCTGTCGTCGAGAGTACACAAGTCACGCGTGAATGAGTTCGGGAAACTCATTCAATGGGCAAATGCCATTAGCAGTGAATGTCATTCACCATGCCCGTGTAGAAGCAACAAAAATGGCATTAACGCGTAATCTCATTCGCTGCAAATGCCATTAGACGTACCGTGTGACAGGGGTATAAGTATGGTGGTCATATACGACGACCATATAAGGTTTAGGTACATTTAAATTAGGGTATCACACATGTCAACATAGAACAATTGCTTGCATGCACAGAAACACGCCATGAGTTATGAGTCCTGGCGTGTTAAACTCGTGAAACAAAGTAGCAGCCAACGAGATAACCATTCTGTGTTGCACAACATAAACACGAATGTATTGGAGGGCCGGCCTACAGTGCCAGCTCCCCACTGCCTCCAAGCTTACCGCTCCCAGGAATGTGCCCAGCCCCGGTGGTCCCGGCTGACCCGGCTCGCCCTTGCTTCCTTTCACAGATTCTCCGGGCTCTCCTTTGGGTCCAGGCGGTCCCTCGGCAACCTTCAGAGACGACACGTGCACATTGAGCATTAGTCCGGAGTCGGCATCAAACAGAAATACCAAATCTTGCAAATCCAATGCACTGTGGGTATCGCTGTTATACGAAGCTTTTTTGCAGTTATCTGGCTATGCAGCATTGTTTGGGGTCCCGCAAACCGTTACCAGATGAACCAACGTGTTTGTGTAAGTTAAGTAGTGTGTGTGGGTCAGTAGTGATCGTTTCTGTAACGACAGCAGCATGACAACGAACACGTCGAAGACGATCGTATGCCAGCAAAGGCATATCTACGCCAGCCCCTCGACGCGAGCTTACGACATGACGATTATGTGGTATTACCTTGTACTTGACGGGCAAGTTCGGTTCTGGGTTAATATTGGGTAATATAGGTAGTGGACGAAAGTAAGCGAGAAAGCACTGATTGTGACGTCATCAGCAACGAGTAAATATTAAATAAAATGCTGGTATTTTACGTGCCAAAACCACGATATGGTTATTAGCACGTGGTAGTGGGACACTTTGGATTAATTTAACCACCTGCAATTCTTTAACGTGCATCAAATGCACAGAACATTAGGGGAAGACGGAAGCCACTACGCTATCACGCCGGGTTGCAACTAAATCTTATACAATCAATGTACCTATGCTGATATCATGTGGTGCATGTTAAAACGACGATGACATTTGTACTCCGGTGAATATATGTTAAAACATCAACTTGGGCATGAAGTTGGTACAATGTCACAACGTTTCTACGTAACGTAAACTGCTACGAGAAAAGCCGTGGGGAATGTGGGCCGGTCCCGGAGGTAGGGCAGTCTAACACAGCCCTCACAGGGCAAGCTGTCACATGGAAAGACGACAAAGTGGCACGTGGCGCCCGCAACGAGTGTTTCAAAGCTGGATGCCTTTCAAACAAGAAATGTATGTGTACGTCCACACAAAAAAATGTTGAAAAGTTCCTGAAGTGCCATTGGTCAATGTCAACAAATGGCATTGAAAGTACATTGTGGTATTGTTGAACCACCATAGAGGCAGTTGTTGACAAGTGTTAAAAATTGGCTTGCGGCATTTTGTCGAAACATCATTGAGGCATTTCAATTTGAGAAATCATTAGTGTATTGTTAAAACTATGTTGTATTTCAATATTGAAAGCCCATTCAAGCATTGTTAAAGATGTGTTTAGTCTCAACATTGAAAGCCATTTGAAGCGTTGAAGATGTGTTGTGTGTCAATATTGAAAGCCCGTTGAAGCATTGTTGAAGTTGTGCCGAGTCTCAATATTGAACGTCCATTGAAACATTCTTGGGATACGTTGCATGTGAATATCGAAAGTCCATTGAAATATTGTTAGAGCTATATTGAACGAATGTACAGGGTGTTTCACTTAACTTGGGCCAAACTTGCAAATGATATTTAGCTGGACAGAACCAAGGTAATGTTTGCCGTCCCTTGGACATACTCAGATTATTTATTGCATTCTGCCTAATTAGATAATTAGTCTTAATTCATTATTCAACTTCTGAATTATAATTAGATGAAAAGTGTCACCGCGAAAATTGTAGAGCAACATGAAAAATACCCGCCGTGGTTCTGGGATCGAATTCTGGCCATAGCGGCAGACAACACCCGTGTACTTCGATGTAGGTGTTAGTTAAAGAACCCCAGGTGGTCCAAACTAATCCGGAGTCCCCGACTACGGCGTGCGTCATAATCAGATGGTGGTTTTGGTACGTAAAACCCCATATATTAACATGAAAAACTCCCAAAATAGCTTTCTGTTGCTCAATACGTGCTACATAAAACTGCTTTTCTGAGCATGAAATAAGCCTGTGAATACACACAAAATTGCAGCGCGACTGGCCGCTCAAGCACTTTGCCTGTATTCGCGGGCATCTCTCATGCTCAAAAACACATTTATGTAGCACGTATTGAGCAATAGAACGTTGTAAGAGGTGTTTTTCACGTTGCTCGAGAATTTTCGCATTGACACTTTTCATCTAATTATAATTCAGAAGTTGATTAGGACTAATTATCTAATTAGGCGGAATTCAAAAAATAATCTGAGTATCTGCAAGTGACGGCCAACAACATTATCTTGCTTTTGTCCAGCTATGTAGCAGTTGCATATTTTTAATGTTTGGCCCAAGTGAAACACCCTATACATTCAGCAGTGTTGAAAACTGCACTTTTATTAAAATACTGCTCAGCTATGTGGTGTCACATAGCATTGATGTCCGGTTGATATAGTCCTTGCATATAATTGGACAGGGGCAAATTTAAATACAGGCGCTTCTGTATTGCAGGCCTAGGTCACCCTGGGCTCAAAAACATCCTCTTAGCCTGCAATAAACCATATTGTAAATCTGCTAGCAGAACCATTATGCCATTTTTTTAATTGGCTTAACACTGCAAAATGAACGCACCTATACTAAATCAAGAGCGCGAAATTGATGCAGACAAAAAGCATTTTTCTAGGTGAAGTATTTATTTGTAACCAAACATTTGTGTAAATGTACAACCACTAGTAGCTTGAGTACATCAGAAATTTCTTAACAAGTATTGGAAAGTACAAACTGCCTGCAGCTTGACACCATAAGAACGTTGAATACTGCTGGATGTAAAGTCTGTGTGGCCCTAAAGTAAAACACATTTCCGAATAGAAATAAATAGCAAAAATAAGTAAATAAGCAAATAATACATAAATAAACGTACAAGCAGACTGACATGAAACTACACAAGAACAAAACAAAACTTGCCTTCTTTATTAGGCAGCCAGTGACAGTAACCATAAGAGGAGCTGCATGAGCCCACGGCAGAAACTGATATACCGGGAGGTCATTCCTATCCTATCCTATTAGGTTTTATGAACGTTTTGAAGATCAGCTGTTGCAGTTGACATAATTCTAGTCTTTAATCTGGATTATTCAGAGGCAGACATTAGCTGCATGAAAAATCAACACATATTCAATTATTTAACAAAATATTTACTAACCTAATTAGCGGCTCCTATTGCAATTTACAAGTTGTAGCCGATGAGTTTACAAGGTGCATGCACTTGGAATGAATTTCCAGAATGACTCCTGTTTCAAGATATATATATATATATATATATATGTCATCATACTCGGCATAAAAATGCACTGTTGTTTAAATTAGATCTTTGACAAATCGCTCTTCTATGCATTGAAGCACAAAAGTATGCGGAACACCCGTGTAGTTCGTCCCATATTTTTGGAAATATCTCGAAACTGGTGTCATCCAGGAAATCCATTTCAAGTGGATACGTCTAGCAAACTCACCGGCCACAACTTGTAAATTGTATTAGGTGCTGTAAAGTAATTATTTAGTGAATTAATAAATTTGTGATCATTAGCTGAATATGTGTTTACATTTCTTGTGTTAGCAATGTATACCTCTTTGAATAATCCAGCTCAAGAACAAGAATTATGCTCTCTGCCTCAGGCAATCTTTACAACTTCTGTAAAACTCAAAGGTGGTCATTCTGTATAATCCTATCATTTGAAGGTTGAATGGTGTGTGCTAATTTCACTAAAAAATATCTACCTCTCAAACAACATGTCAATTGCAATGAGTGATGCCATGGTAGCTGTTCATTTTGCTGCATTGCTTGCTGCATGATCCGGTTGTTTTCTGCCCTGATTACTAGGTTCCTGAGCACGTCATTCCATGCCAAGCGACTTAATCATTTTTACTACCTCAGATTTCTGTATTAAAAACTATCACTATCTGTTGCGTGCTGGAGGAGTAAAAATTATTCCTCGCGTGAGTTCCATTTCAATTTTGTTCAGTGCCACAAAAAAGTTGGAAAGAATACACAAAAATTCTGGTTTGCTGCATACATGAAAGGCGCATCATTTCCATTAACAGACCGCTTATGTTGCACTTTAAATTCAAGCTAACTTATACCCCTTAATTCTTGATCATGTATTGGGATAGCAAGACAAACCATTTTTGCGAACTTATGTAAAACAAAGTTTTTATTGAAATGAAACACTCTGACAATGGCACATATGCACTTGCATCTGTGTGTATGAAACCAAAGTTTCCGACGAATCTCTAATTGTAGCTGCTTTTGCTCATCAAACAAACTTGAAATGGTGTGCTATCATGGAACAGCTTTTGAACTGGGTTTTGACAACTTTTGAACTGGTTTTTAAAACAGCTTTTCAAAACTGGGTTGTTTGGCATGAAATTACCCAAGATACCTCTAAAATAAAATAGCAATGAAACACTATCTTTGGTGGAACTAAATAAAAAATTAACATAAAAATGTAGCGAAAAATTACAAAGCAAAACACGTGTATGCTGCTTTGAGCCATCCAACAAGTGCTTATCTTAAGGACACTACATAATTCATATCATTATTATTACCAAAAATTTACTAAAAATGAGAAAGCCTAACACTTGTATTCTGGTTTAAGTTATCTAACACTGGGAATTCAGGAGACCAGCATAATTAATATAAATAAAATTAACATAAAGATGTCAAGAGTTACAAAAGCACATGTGTGTGCTCGCTTGAGAAATCCGAACGGGGCTCTTCAGGACACTGACATAACAAACATAAATGAACATAAAAATGACGAAATTTACAAATGCAGAAAACTTGTGTTTTGGTTTGAGCTGTCCAACTTGGGCTCTTCAGGAGACTTTAGGTCCCATGCGAGAAGCGAGGCCAGTGTGTTCTTTTCATAGGGCATGTTGGTACCAGGAAAGTTGCAACAGGTGAAGTCTGCAAAAACAACATGAAACCAGAACAAGCTTTATGAGCCAAGTTCCACATGCAAGAGTGCGGCGTACCGTATGGCGTCGTTATAACAAAATTGATTTAGTTGTTTTGCTTTATTAAAACTTTTCGCAGGTATAACTGCAGAGCAGAACTACTTGATTTTATTCAAAGTAAAGTGGCACTAGACTCTACTTAGTATAAACGCAAATGCAGGCAAATAGGAACAGCACCCTGAGGCAGGATAACTTACTGAATATTCTCGATGCCAAAGATGTCAACCTTGCTTCCTTAGAAACAAAATGGTAAAAAAAAACTTCATGTCGTTCCTGAAGGGGCATCTACTGGCAACTAGAATATTTCTTTCAACTTTCATAATTCAAATGTGCCACACTTCATTGCGCTTTTCTATGCTCCAAATACAATACGGTCATGTCACTAGAACTGAGTGTGGCTTCATTTGAAGTTACAATTGGAGTGCATAACGACATATTGTAGTGCGAAAACACAATTACAAAAGAGATACACAGAGACACATATCACAGGCGCCTGTGACATGTGTCTGTGTTTCTTTATAATTGTGTCTTCGCGCTACGTCATTAAGCAAACACCAACTTCTCCAACCACATGTCCTAGCGCAGCAAATTGGAGTGCACTTCTCACCTTAGAATGGCGCTTCTAAGGACTCTCTCCTTTAAAGGAAGTACTGCTTATAAGGAAGTGTGTGTCCTGCTTCAATGACTCCAAGGAGGATTCTCTGTATTTGTGTGCCAAGCTGGTTTCACTAACACATGCAGAACATGACCGCTATTAGAAGAAATGCTCAGTCCTCAAAGAACGTATGCAAGTTGATTGGCGTCTTTAACCCTTTGAGGGTCACCACCCTCAAAGTTAGACGGCAACAGAGCATTTAAAAAAAGAAAAAAAAGTGCCTTTTCAGAACGAAGCGTCGTCTAGCATCATGGAGGAGGTGCTGCAACCTTCTGGGACTTCTAGAAAAAAATCGTAGTGTGCTGTCACCCATTGGCTTTCTACAAAACTGATTTTTCTGTTAGCTCTATGTGACTGTACCTGCAGTAGTTTGGGAGTATTTCCACTTCACCTAGCTTACAAAAGCAAGTTTTGTAAATTTCACAACATTAAAAATTATGCTATTTTGTCCAGCATGCAATAAATCATGTGTAAAACTGCGAATACTAAAGAAGTGCTGTCACTTTATTGTCACCTAAACATTATTAGCCCACTTTTTCTAGAAAATTCACTCTGAAGAGCATAAATCTGAAACGAAAATATTAATGGTGTGCGAACAGTGATTTTTGAGACCGAATCAATACGAATAAAATAATGCCAGAAGCGAATCAAATATTCAATAGCTTTGGAATAATGAACAGCCGCTATAACATTTAATATAAAATGATGTTCACATCCTCGTATCATTAAAGTTAACAAGTTTCGGTCATTGCATACTACTTTATGAAGCACTGTTTAATAAACGCAAAAATGGAGCAGCAAACAAGTAGTTTCTTCACATGCACAGGAGTTTGCAGTTAGCGTGAATGATTGCTGTATACCATGTAATGTACGGCTATGTAAGTGATGTAGCTTGCACTGCTAAGCAAGTTCTGATGTTTTATGTCTATACTATGCCTGTTGAGGTGAAAATTTACCATACTTTTGCTCCAATTTTATGTTTAATTGGGCTTTTGAAATATTTAAAAAATATTCGAGAAATCTTTGCATTTACGAATAGTGACTATTCAATTTGAAAACCAAATCAAATTGCACATTATTCAATTTGTTAGTCAAAAGTTTCAAATATTCGCACACCCCTAAAAATATATAACATCTAAATTAGGAGACAAATTCCCCAAAAATGTGATCCGCAACGGCTCAAACAAGCGCAACTTGAGCGCCCTTTCATCTTTTCCATAAATTTAAACCCATAGGCTACGTGAGCAATGGTTTATAATAACTCTATGAACAGGCAAGTGCTCTCTTGAAGTAAAAAAGCTGGAGAAACTTCCCACCATTGTAGGATAAAAGTTGTGGACATGGTCTGTAAAAAGTTTTAGACAGTAGTCGCCAAGGGCCTAGTCAGTGCTGCTCAATTTATGTAAACATGGGGGGAAAGCCACATAAATGTATTTTTTACTATATCTTGGAATACAAAGTGATGAAGTGCATATTAATAAATAGGTTAGGTGCTTAGAATGAATGAGCGTTCGCTTAACACAGCATTATTGACAGTGATGCTTGCAAGTCTGTCCCTATATTGTTGCTTTGAACGAAACAGCGAAAGAAAAATGCCACACAACTAATGTTCCCTCTGCTCAAAGGCTGCTGTCTGGCAACACATGGACCTCCTTCAAGACAGGAGCAAATTTCAGTCAATGTGGTCTGTTAAAATAGGTAAAACTACTGTTTTGCATTACAGAACCTGGAGGGCCATTTTGATTGCTTAAACTTGCTGGAAGTGCTGCCCCTCGAGTTGAGCAATAACTGCACTTGAGCATAGCTTCTCCACAATTCCTATATTGCAACACGTTCAGGCTACTTAAGCACAATCTCTATGCCAGAAGGAATTCGTAGTGCGCTTCACAGACAAGTGTTCATGGCAATGACAGTCAAGTACTGCACCTAATTTTGTCTGGTGAGCCGCCAATAACTTCTGGCAGTCGAGGTTACTTCTAAAATTTAGCACTTTAGCATGGAGGGGTTAAGCACTCAACATCATGTGAACAGTCATTCCAAATAGCAGGCTATTGAAGCACGCAGTTGCCTACACAGGCTACTTGAAAGTCATCTGTTGTGCTACTGGCAAGTTGGCAATTTAAATACAAAATGTGAACGCAAAAACGCAACGGGAAAGGATCTACCGCACTTGCCTATAACAGCGTTGACCCTGATGGGGTCAAGAGCCTCCTCTTGCCCCTTGGTAGCGTTGTCTCCAAAGAGTGAGTGGCACATGAGGTTCTCCTCTGTGAACACACGGTGAAGCAAGGCCTTTACAAACTTGCCCGTTCCACCATGGCAGGCCATGGTAAGCTGTGCCAAGACCATCTGAATGAGCACTTCTCCAATCTATGTGAACCTGCATGTTTAAGTAAATGTTAGCAGAGGTAGTTTTAAGGCTTTTAAGCACATATACACAACAGCCGCACAACAAATAAATCACCGTGTAATAAAGCAGACGCGCCTTGTGTTTCAGATAGCAGCTCGAAGAAGACAACGACGACCCGTGCTGTGATTGCAAGAGAGCTCGGGCTGTTCGCTGCTGCTGTTTATCTGCTGCTTATTACCTTTAATTAAACATGATTACATTTCATGGAGATTGCTTGGTATCCCTCAAGTCACCCTGGAGCTCTGCAATCGTACGTTGCCCACCGACACCATGACTAACACGACGTACACACCGACTGCCATGTCACTTGCGCCAGCGTTCTCCGTCAACACGACCCGGTCATCTTTAGTGGGATCGGAGAACATGACGTCGAAGACTGGCTGTCGTTGTATGAACGTGTAAGCGCTCACAATAAGTGGGACGACAAGACTAAACTCAATAACGTCAACTTTTACCTTGCTGACGTCGCAAACCTATGTTTTAAGAATCACAAATATGACATCTCGAGTTGTTCCGCATTCCAGACACATTTCACCGAAATGTTGGGCCACCCCGCTGTCCGCAAGCTACACGCCTAACAGCGCCTACGCCAGCGAGCACAGCAACCAGGCGACACTTTTCCCAGCAGTATTGAGGATGTCTTGGATCTCTGCAGCCGTGTTAATCCAACGATGACGGAGGACAAGAAGATCAAACATATTCTGAAGGGTATTGAGGAGGACGCGTTTCAAATGCCGCTTGCCAAGAGTACAACCAGCGTCGCTGTTCTGTTCAACCTGTGCCAGAGTTTCGATGAATTGCGCCGCCAACGTAACATTGCCCGCCGAAACGTCGCACAGGCTGACTTGGTATCAGCTATTGCAGTAGCTGCTGGCCATACCGATCCTTCTGCTCTCGTCCTTCAGCTGAAGGATTATATTCGAGAGGAAGTGGCCCGCCAGCTGTCACTGCTCCCTCACAGCCAGGAGGCTGCCCCAACAATAACTCCCGCCATGCAACAAGCCATCCGTGCCCAAATATCTGACGGACTTACGCCCGTTCGCCCGCCCGCTCCTGTGACGGCACCGCTCTCCTATGCCGACTACCCGCCGCTATTCACACCTCCGCCGCTCAACTATGCTGCCACTATCGCAAGGCCACCCCCGTCATGTTCCGTCCCACCACCACGCACCAGGTTCCCCCTGCTCCCGTTCCACGGCAGTCACCCCAGCTTCGTCGAGCCGACACGTGGCGCACGCCAGACAACAGACCTACTTGCTTTGCCTGTGGCATTGCTGGTCATGTGCGCTTTTGTCGTCGTAAGATGTCCTCGAACCGTGAGGCCTTCGACCAGTTTGCCTACGTGCCACAACATGCCGCCGAGATACGCTGCTGAGATGCGGCTGACTCGCCACTGAGATCCTTCGATCGTGACCGCTGTTCGGGCAGTCGCTGCTCTTTTCCACGACGACGGTCGCAGTCACATATGTGGCGTCGGCCACCTACTGCCGAGGGAAACTGACTAGCGCAGTTGCGGAGGCAAGAACTGCAAGCACATCAAACTTTCTAAGACCTCGATTTTCACCGCAGAATGTCCTTGACGTCCATGTCGAAGGCGCATCTGCCCAAGCGCTTATCGATACCGGGGCCGCCGTTTCCGTCATCTATGAAAATCTTGAAGTCATGTCCTCTCCATCTGGCTTGTCACTCTGCACTGCTAGCAGGCAACGCATTCATCCTATAGCTGCATGCACCGCCCGTGTAGTCATCGAAGATGTTTTGTACATCATCGAGTTTTTTGCGTTGCCATCCTGTTCTTATGATCTCACCCTCGGTTGGGACTTCCTGTCACGTCATAGTGCCATCATCGATTGTTCTCGCACGCAAGTGGCCCTTCCGCCGCTATGTGACTCACCATCGGTCGGCACCGACGTCAGTCTTCGTTGATGCTGATACTGGTCTACCTCCGGAAACAACATTGCTTGAGAACTTGTCGTGTGCTTCCGTGCCAGACTCAACTGTGGAGTTTACGCCATCTGACATGCTTGTTCACTGCAAGGACTTATTTCTCCCATTCGCGTTCATCATTGTTAGGTCTGAATCCGCACTGATACTCATCTGTGATCCGCACCGGTATCCAGTGACCATATTGCGCGGTGAGACCATAGCATTTGTGCAAGCTGTCACGTGTATTGAAGACCTTGACGTTCACGATGGCGCCATCCGTTTACAGCTGGACGCCATAAGTTCCGTCTCTTCAACACCGCCTTCAGCAGTTTTCGCAAACGTCATCGCCGCAGACCTTTCGCCGTCTCATCGCACCCAACTTCTTACTCTACTGAACGAGTTCGTTTCTTTGTTCGACTGACACCAACTATCCTTGGGCCACACAAGTGTATCTGATACTATCGACACCAGTTGCCATGCTCCCGTGCGACAGCATGCGTATCACGTTTCTGCAGAAGAGCACCGAGTTATCACGGGCCAAGTGGATGACATGCTGCAGCGTGCCGTCATTCAGCCTTCTCAAAGGCCTTGGTCGTAACCTGTCGTTCTAGTGCGCAAAACATGGCTTCATTCGGTTTTGTATTGACTATCGCCGCCTAAACAGGATTACGAGAAAAGACAACTACCCGCTACCTCGGATTGACAATGCTCTTGACTGTCTGCAAGGTGCTGAATACTTCTCGTTTTTAGATCTCCGCTCGGGCTATTGGCAGGTTCCCATAGCTGAGGCTGACCACCCAAAGACAGCTTTCGTCACTCCCGATGGCCTGTACGAGCTTAACGTCACGCATTTCGGGCTCTGCAATACCGCTGCTACCTTCGAGCGCATGATTGATACCATCCTTCGCAGGCACAAGTGGAAGACTTGTTTATGTTGCCTGGATGACATTGTTGTTTTCTCAACAAATTTTCCGACACATCTCGCCCGTCTACATGACATCCTGACCTGTCTCACTTCAGCTGGCCTGCAGCTCAACCTCAATAAGTGCCGTTTCGCAGCCTGAAAATTAACTGTCTAGGGTCACGCTGTCTCGAAAGATGGCATCCTTCCTGATCCCAACAAGCTTCGGGCAGTCACCGAGTTTCCGAATCCCACATCTATCAAGGCCCTGCGAAGTTTGATAGGCCTGTGCTCTTATTTTCGTCACTTCGTCGGCAACTTTGCCTGTATCGTTGCAGCCTTGACAAAGGTGCTTACCGCAAGCAAAGGCATTTCTGTGTGTTCATCAGCATGCGATGAAGCCTTTGACAAGTTACGCGGGTTGCTGAGTTCACCACCGATTCTTCGCCATTACGACCCAACTGTGCCGACAGAGGTTCACACCGACGCCAATGGTGTCGGCCTTGGTGTGGTCTTGGCCTAACGAAAAGCCACAAATCAATACGCCACGGCTTATCGCAGCCATACCCTTAAGAAAGCTGAGGTGAATTACACCATTACAGAGAAGGAATGCTTAGCCATCATTTGGGCATTGGGCAAGTTTCATCCTTCTCTCTACGGCCCTCCTTTCAGCATCATCACTGACCATCACGCCCTTTGTTGGCTGTCCTCCATGAAAGACCCGTTGGGCCGCCTCGGCCGTTGGGCGCTTCGCCTGCAGGAATACGACATTCATATCGTATACCGCTCTGGTTGAAAGCATTACGGCGCTAAAGCGCTCTCCCACTCGCCGATGACACCTGATATGGCTTCTCTTTCCGTTCCTTCTCCGACCTCAGACCCGTCACTACTGACCGCTACTGATATGCCCTCCGAGCAACGCAAGGACCCTTTGCTTGCCCTGCTGCTGGACTATCTTGCCGCTCCATCGGCCGTTCTTCCAACGCGGACGCTACGCCATCAAGCAGCCCACTTTGCCGTGCGAGACAACACCCTCTATCACCGCAACTACATACCTGACGGTCGGAAATGACTTCTGGCTATCCCTCGTCACATGCGTTCCGATATTTGCGCGTACTTCTATGCTGACCATCAAAGCGCCCACGCCGGCGTCCTAAAAACCTTCACAAGGCTGCGTCGATATTACTGGCGTGGAATGTGTCAGTCCGTCCAGCAATACGTTCGGTCATATGTGGAAACCGCTAGATTATTGTTAGCGTCGATCACCTGATGCGCTATGCCGAGACCGCGGCTCTTCCCGCCGTGACCTTACGATGTTCATGCTTCGCAACTTCGCCCTACGCCATGGTACTCCTCGAGAACTACTCAGCGACAGGGGTCGTGTGTTTTTGCCCGAAGCGATACAATCCCTCCTTCACGAGTACCAGATCATTCACCGGAAATCGTCCGCATATCACCCCAAACGAAAGGTCTCACGGAGCGCCTCAACTGAACACTGGGCGAGATGTTGAGGATGTACGTCTCGTCCGACCACACCAATTGGGACACCATACTCCCGTTCGTTACTTTCACTTTTAACACCGCGATGCAAGCGACCACCGATTTTCACCTTTTTTTCTCTTGCATGGACGTGAGCCGTCGTGTCCTCTGGATACTATCCTGCCCTACCGACCTGATGCCTCCGAGTACACAACTATTTCAGAAGTTGCCCGATACACTGAAGATTACTGCAAGCTGGCAAAATTCTTGACCAGCGAGGATCAGGGGCATCAGAAGACAAGACGTGACAGTCATCAGGCCACGCCCACCTTCCCTGCCGGTTCCTTGTTTGGCTATGAATACCGCCTCACATCCCCGGCATTTCTTCTAAACTACTTGCGCGGTACCGCGGTCCGTGCCAGATCGACGCCTCCTGCCCTGTCAACTATATCAATGAACCCGTCACACCATCGCCGGAGCTTCATTGTCGAGGTCGCGAGACAGTGCATGTTAGCCGGCTGAAGCCTTATTACGACCCCCTCATCTTGTCTGCTCCCTGAATCACCAGGATGGCTCCGTTTCACAACCGGGGCCAATGTAATGAAGAAGACGCACCTCGTGTTTTCGATAGCAGCTCCAAGACGACGACGAAGACCCATGCTGTGATTGCAAGAGAGTTCGGGCTGTTCGCTGCTGCTAGGCCGCTGTTTATCCGCTGCTTATCACCTTTAATTAAACATCCTCACAATAGCAATACTGCAAGCTCCAGACCAAAAATGCTAATCTTACTCGAGTAGAGTGATAGCTTCCTATGCTGTTTGGTTGCCATGTGCTTCAGAAAAACAAGGATTCATCCAGCACGAAATAAAATAATAAGTGAACCAAAGTATTGAAAACTTTAATGCGAATAGCATTCTTAGGATACTTCACATACTTTCGGGTGTCTGCCTCTAAATATTGTTCAGCCAGTTTGCATCACTCGGTAGTCCATGGTCTAATGGGTAGAGTATCGGGTAGAGTATGGTGAGGGGAGTGGGTTCATAACCAACCGACGGACATGCTTGGGTAACTGGGTATGCGCGACTCTTCAATGAACCTCTTTCACGCCATCTTGTGTAACTGCTCCTTGTGTTAGCAAGCAGCAGTAGGAGCTCAAAAAGGAAGATAACTGTCAACGTTAATGCGATTACCACTACACATAAGATTCGCTTGTTGTGTCCCAGAAGTAATCTGCGAGATCCTACCCAGCTGTATGAAGTTTGCGTAAGCCATAAAGGCAGGGTGTGCAAACTGCCACCTCATGAATTAAATGAATAGACTCGCAAAGCACAGGCTGCACAAAATGACAGTGCAGACAGTGTGGGCAAGCACAACTTCGAGAAGAACGTCGCCATCAAATTGCAGTCGCCCGATGTCCATGTCAGGGACCTCGTGGGAGACTCGGTCATTTCCTGGACAGGCATCATCGCACCCTCACGCAATGTATCATAGTTATGTCTTTCTCGTTTGTTGCAAAAGCACAAAAATCCTCATCACGTATAATCCCCAATTACACACGAATCGTAAAATGGTAAGTTTATTAACATTGCCAATGATCTTCAAACGACGGTTGCACTGCCTTTTTTATGTTGAAAGAAACATTGGTGAAACTAAAAACCATCTATGGTTCTATACTAATGAGGCCATGCCAAAAGCTATACCTGAACTTTTGCTTAAACTTATATCTACTATTTTTACTAAATCTTTAAAGAGAATACCTCGAGCCCAAATTTTTCAGAGATAATAAATGCTACAGCTTGAACGAGCACTGAAGAGAAACGAAATTAAATAAATTCTGGGGTTTTACATGCCAAAACCACATTATGATTGTGAGACACTAGTGGGAGAGTCCAGATTATTTCCGATCACCTGATTTGCATGGTAAATGGGTGCTTTTGCATTTCACCTCCATCAAAACGTGGTGATTTGTTCCTGCGACGTCATGCTTCGCAGCACAATGCCAAAGCCACTAAGCAACCACGCCGAGTGAGCACTAAAGAAAAAACTCGGATGCATTTGTAAATGACCTTCCTGTTATACAAAAGGATTCACTCGTACTGTGACAAGAGGCTGAGTAAACTGCAAAAGACGCAAGGCGAAAGATTGGTGGCACTGTCACCTTGAAGTTCCCACACAACCTTGCTGTGACATCGTGGATTTTGCTGGTGTCTGCTTGTGCTTAGGTAATTTTTTTACAAATGAAGGTGTTCTTCATTGTACTTCAAAAGAGCAAAGACCGAAATTAAAAAGCATCAGGAACTTTTACTGAACCAAAACGACCCAAGTTCGTGAAAATACTTGAAATTCATGATGTCACAATGAGGTATCAGCACTGGGGCATTGGGGTAATACACAGAAAATAGAACATTGAGCTTCATTTTCGCCTCTAATAATCAACCTATTTCCAAGAAATTAACAGAAATAGAGATTTAAAAGGATGCGTTTTCAGTTTAAAATGCTTTAGGGTGTCTCCTTATACAAAACAAGAAATACACTTGGCTAAATATAGGATAACATGCATCACTGATTCTCATTAAGACGGGATTGTCAGTATAGCAGAGGGCATGCACTGGCTCATCCAGAGGGTATCCCTGCCACTTTCGCCCACCCCCTAATTTCTAATTGTTTTATGAACAACGATCCGGTTTCTGCATCTTAAGAGACACAATGCCAAGGAGGTTCATGTCGAGCTCATTATGGTATGTAATGACTGACAATACACACCGTCCAGCTCAGTATCAATCTCTTTGGAATTTTGTCCCTTGGAATGCAGAAAGCCCGGATCACTGCTCGTTCTTCAGTCAACTTTCTCAATGGACACTGGTGTTTTTTGTTTGCGGTGATTTGCAGTACTACATTGGACATAACTAATTTATTCTGTTAAAACTAGAAAGACGTGCACGCATGTTGATTCCTAATGTGTACATCTGTTTCTAATTTATGGTACAAATAATACCAAGCTTCTGAACCCCCCCTCGTATATCAGGCATATACTCTGAAAAGGCACATTCTACATTTCATTTGTTCACAAGTGATGCCGAAATTTTCTCCCAGTCCCGGTGCAGTTGCAAGGTCTCTGACCTGAGTGATCAAAGTCACCACGTCTGATACTGAAGGCACTGGGCACCAACTGATCAATGGAGGAATTGGTTGCGGACACACCAGCAATGTTTTTCCTGTGCTCCCTGCAATACATTCTCACGGCATCAGTGCGTTTGATCATGATGAAGCTAGACGATAAATGGCCAAAGAATTCACCTTTCGCATTCCCGTTGTGGCGTCTCCAGGCTCATTTTGATTCTGAAAACAGATGTCGGTATTAAAATGTGAAGCCACGATACATCAAAAGCAACAATCAATAGACCTACATGGACAATTAGGCTGGCATAAATGGATCGATATAGGAAATGACAGATTTTTTCTAAACATTAAAGTGTGGCTGCGTTTTGCCACTGTCAGTGTGAGGTGGGCAAATAATTTATTTTTAGTTCCTCTGCTCATATTTAAAATTATTTTTGCTCACCTACTAAACTCAAGAGGCCACATCTTAAAGGCAACTCCTTCATATAAAACTACAGTGCTGCATTTTTTTACTCCTCGTCTAACTGCTGCTACTACAGTTTGCTTACTCTCAAAGAAAGTATTCCATAGAACTGCTCCAACAACAAAGCATTGTTCCAAGCTTGTGGCAAAGCGCCATTTAGTTCACAAGGATGTGCTCCCTTTTCACTCTGTCCTCTTTATAGGGTGCGAATCCAAGGCAACAATAACTTTTTTACATAGCTGTCTGCTTCTGTAGTCACAAAAAGCCTCGCTAATTTTTGACATGTTGATAACGCATACATGCTGCCGGAAGCACAATGGCACGACACAGCAGATATGCCCAAGCACCTCGTTCGTTTACTTATTTTCGACCTTTGTTAAATCAATCACTTACTGAAGTGCCAAAGGTTGAAACTTCACGTGATTACATTATTTTGAATTTTGTACTCCACTAAAGTAGAACCTAGAATTCCATAGAATGTGCCTTTTCCGTGAATGTAAAGCGCCTACGGCAACCCGTTTGTGCGAAGCCTCGATGGCTTCGAAAGGAGACCATGGGGGAAAAAAGTAGTTGAACGCGCGCGTACCAGTGGAAAGCAAACCACACGTGGTTGGAAAGGCACATAATCTGATGATTTTGCAGCAATCGCTAGCACCACCGCTTTTTTTACGACATCTATCATGCAAAATCGCCTCTACAACCTTGAAATTCTTTGTATATCGCGCCACAGCGAGCGTCTACCGCACGGCGTGTCAGCGGCTCGCAGCTACGCGGGGCACTCGATCCTGAAGCGAACAGCACAGCATAATACATTCGAATTGCAAATCGCCCCACGGATTCTTCGCCGATATCACCACCTATCGCTGTTTTAAGGGGTGCAACGCCTCCGACAAGCCGTGTAGTTGATGCACGTCGCTGGACGGCGTTGCGCGAACGAAATATGGTAGATTACAGTACAGTTCGAATGATTTCACGGCTTACGGTTTTCCACCAAAATGGCAGAGCACGAGCGTTCATTAATAAGGCTAATTCAATCGGTGCTCGAACACCGTACGAAAAACCGTGGTGCGCACAGCAAGCCCTGTTTTAGCTGGCGCCATATAGCTGCTTTACGTCGCCACAAGCGCACTGTGAAGTTAAACGCTGGACAAAACTCTAAGTTGAATATCGCAAATATAGTGCTGTACAACCAATTCTCGCAACGCAAGGTTAGTTCTAGTATTGAAAACGAGCACACAGGCGCGTGGAAGACGCGCACAGGCGCTGTACGCACTTTCGCGCTTTTGTTGATCGCGTCGCAATGAACGAGCAAGGGGAATTCGAAACACTCACTCACCTTCGATGTAGCTGAGTCGGAGACGATCACAGTGTTCTTCGAGGCAACGAAAAGCCCATAAAAAGTGAGCAACAAGTTGTAATATACCAAAGGGGTCACAGCGAGGCAATCAAAGGAGGCATTCGCCGCACGCACCAACTCCCGGAATGCTCCAGAGTCAACAGCGCAAACGCGCATTCACACAAGCACGCGCATACAAATACACGCTTTCATAGACATAAATTGTAATCTTTATTAACAAATCTTGTAATATAATTGTATTTCTTAACAATGTCTCCGGTTTGCAAGTGTATGAAAGTTTTGTGCTTAGCTTCTTTGATGAACTATTTTCTTTATCGCGGTAACGCAGTGCACCGGCCGGCTGTGCATGCAAGGCGCAGGAAATGGTGCAAAATTCAAACTTCGCAAATGTCGCGCCCTGTGTACGCGCGCAGTTTTGATCGTTTGGATTTTTTTAAAATTCATACGCGAAGTAACCGGCACGAACTGAAGCATTGACCAGGAATGTACACAATTGTCGCTGTTTCTGCTTGTTAGTTCAACATCATGACAAACGGTAGACGGCATATGTCATCCCATTTTTTAAACATTTGCGCCTGTGCTTCTGCTCTACGATTTGTCACCGCCAAAGTATAACCGCGCAGATTGTGCTTGGTGGCCAAGCAGTTTCCCAGCTCATTTGCCAGCACCCCGTCCGTCTTACAGAATAGACCTTGGCCTTCATGTAAAATATGGACGCCACGTCGAACATATCGGTCAAACTTTTTGTTTCATAATATTGTGCGCTAAAGGATAACAAGTAAAAGAAACGCACTCCTTAAAAACATATTTATTTATTATGCCTATAATCTACTTTGCCCGCCATCTTGTCCATATTTAACATGGAGGCAATGCCGTTTTCCAACACAGCAGGGCACCGACCACTTAAAGTAGATGCCGACGGGAATCCAGGATGTGTCCAATAATCGGTCACTGGTCACTGCTTGTAGGGACGTTTGTCTTGTGCTCTGAGAAGCCCTGCGAGCTTCCTCCTCCAGTCGGGCTTTCTTTGCTGCACGGCGACGACATCATTTTCCTTCAGGTGTTCCTTGTGCATTCATTATTTTGATTCGTCTCCGGCTTCTGTGGTCGCTCAGGTCTATCAACTCCCGATATGCAAGGGCGCCTAAATCCTGCAAACCTTCCTTGAAACCTTTGCTAAACCACAGTACTGCAACAGAAGTGGCCATCTCCCCAACAGTGCGTGAAGCAAGTCTTGTTTTGGGGCAACTACATTTTTTTTACTATTCGCTCTTAAAGTACGATAATGACGACTGTACACTCTACCACAAGATGGCCTTTCTCTACTCTTTCAAACAAAAAGAAACCGTGATTTCGAATAACGGATTCCCAAAGCTAGCTCTAAGCACGTAAATTTGCAAGCATTCTTTGCCTCATCCGTAGGTAGGTGGGTTCCAGTCTCGCCCCACTGTAAGAAAATAAAATAATGAGCCACCGAATTTGGAATCGCGCCTCTGCCGTCGACCATAGCAGCCGGGTGCTCTAACCATATTACGCCACGATCACTGTTTTATTCTTCATCGATGAGTCCCCAATCGCACGCATGCTTCTTTTGTACCAAAGCCAGCCAGCTCGTCGTAACACTGGGCGTGTGATCCCCGTGACACTTTCTCGTCTCCTTTCCTTGTGAGAGCTCGCGCGTTGAGGCGACGTGTTAGGCTGCAATATCTCCGGAACCGGCTACCTTGCGGAATAAATTCCTCTTAGCAGTTAAATTATTAAAAATTAAATTCGGGACTTTTATTTGCCAACACCGCGATATGATTATAATGTACACCATAGTGGAAGACTTCGGATTAATTTTGACCATCTGGGGTTCTTGAACGCGCACCCACTGCAAGGTACACAGGCGTTTTTGCATTTCGCCCCCCTCGAAATGGGGTTGCCGCGAGTCGAAATCCGATCGCACACCGTCGCCTCGTAGCTATGTGAAAATCGTGCCACGTTGTACCGACTTTACGATCACCCAAGTTATTTGAAGATTTTTGTCGCCGAAGTACAAATGCAGGGGTCATTTGAACAAACACGTTGTTTAACACGTAGTGGGTGATGACGTTACAATCCGTGGTTTTCTCGCTTACTATGTTCACCAACTATCTAGTTCTACTAACTAACTATGCTATACTAACTATAGAAGCGTTTGATGGGGGGCTAGTTGGTAAAACATTTAGGAAAATTATGACTGCGCTAAAACGAGACACGAGAACGAAGTGGACAGGACGATCGCAGACTAACAACTGGTTTATTGGAAAAGTACACCACCCTTTTTGAAACAAACTAAGCGCATGCGCAATGACAAACATGACAGGTTCCAAGACTTCTATCTACTAAAAACGAAATCGCGCTCTTTGCTGGAAAGATACACGGATGAGTCGCTGACGCACTTATCAGGCCCGTGTCTAGCTATCCAAGATGCCTCCAAGATCTCTCTTGCTCTTTGGCTCTTGGCTCGCCCTAACACCTTGGTACTGCCGAAGATGGGCTTGCATCCCTGCACGCATGCGCCACAATGAACTGGTAGATGCCTCCCACTCCCGTCTCCTAATGAATTAGCATGCTCCATCAACCGCACGTTAATACACCTTCCAGTCTGCCCCCACACAAACCATTCCACAGGTCAGGGGGAACTCGTAGACCACTCCCGTTGTACAGGGTACATACGCACGTCTGTGCTTCCTTCCTTGTCATGCCCCAGGGGCTCTTTGATGACAAGGCCCGAGCTACTGTTAGGAAGAATTTCCGGATTTTGGATGAAAAACCGCAAGCAGCAAAAAAGAAAGCAGTGGCGTTGCTGGAAGATTTAAAACTCGACCGGATAAAGAGGGAGGTGAAGAACAACAAAGTTCATGCGCTCACCGTATTCTCCATCACATCTTCCATTGTTTACTTTCCTCGCGTTGGACATGGCGCACAACTGCGATAACTTGCAAGGCGCTGAAAAAACCAAATCGACCCCGTATCTTCCCGCCACCTTTTTAATGCCATGCGATACCTTGTGTAGGTACGGCATCATTTCAACCTTCCGCCTTTCACTCTTCTCCGATTCTTTTCCTTCAATTGCCCTTGCGTTATCGTCAGCGGCCGTCGTACGATGGCATACGACCCTCAAAAGTGATTCTGCTACAGCCTGAAGCAGCGTCTGCGGGAAACCTGCATTTCGGAGACGACTCACTTGTGAACAAAAACTGCCTTTGATTTTGTGGTGACATGATTCGTTCAAAGATGACCTTAAGCATGACACTGCTATGCCCCTCTTCACAAGCTTCGAGTGAGAGGAATCAAAAGGCAATAGGGCCCTGTTCGTGCGTGGTGAGTACGACCAGCACTAAAGGAATACCAAGCTCTGGCAGGTTCAACAAGCGAGTTCCTCTTCTGCAAAGGAAGACAGGGCTTGCAAGGAACGCCCAAGAGAAAGGTTGGTGAGGTGCCGGTAATCCGTCTGGGTGAAACGGTGCTGCCTCCCGAAGTTGAAAAAATGCTGAGCAGGGGACCGAAGTGCAGCGTCGAAGCACCAATTACCAAGCATGAACTCCTGGCAACTGCCCACAGCATCGCGGACAAAGTGCATACTGAAGATAGAGAGCGGTGCCGTCAGGAATGCGTTGAGGCCGTGCGGAGCGGCTACGAGAAGAAGGACGGCACCCGCATGATGCGAAGAATAGCAGGATATATGAAGGACTCAGGCCATGCACTCATGTTGGCGGACAAGGAAGGAAGCTTCGTAGTCATGCCCCAGGGGCTCTTTGATGACAAGGCCCGAGCTGCTGTTAGGAAGAATTTCCGGATTTTGGATGAAAAACCGCAAGGAGCAAAAAAGAAAGCAGTGGCGTTGCTGGAAGATTTAAAACTCGACCGGATAAAGAGGGAGGTGAAGAACAACAAAGTTCATGCGCTCACCGTATTCTTCAGTGCAAAAAGCCATAAGGTGGATAGTCCTTTCCGAGCCATTGTCACGGAGCGTGTAACATGGCAGGCTACTGTCAGCCGGTACCTGCAGAGGCAGCTTTCGGGGCTCACCCCAGAGGACCCATACAAGATCGCGAGTTCAGACCGACTGGTGGGACTGCTCCAAGATAGTGCACCAGGAGCGAATTCCGGCTTCTCGATTGACATTGAGGAGCTTTTCTACTCGATTCCCCATGAGGACCTTTTCAGGGCAGTTCGTAATTGTATTGAATGTGCTGGTGCGGTGGCGTTCCAAAACTCGAGTGGTGTCTCGGTAGGGGGATTCCTTGAACTGCTGGAGACCTACCTCACTTCTACGATTGTGAGTTTCCAGGAGAACTTTTATGTACAAAAACGAGGCATATGCATAGGGTCTTGTGTGGCGCCAGTGCTCGCCGAGATATATTTAGCTGATGCAGATTGTTCGTTGTCTCGGGTGCTTACCGACGATTAGATTGTTCGTGTCTGTAGATACGTATATGACTTTTTAATACTTGTAAAAACTGACTCTAACGATGACCTCGAAGAGATAGCGAGGCGTATTCTTCAGTACTTTAATGCCACAGCAACAAAGTTGAATTTTACTTTTGAAATGCCTGACAATGCTTCACTGCAATTTTTAGATTTAAAGTTGGTTTTCAATGACAGCAAACACCTGTGCTGGTCGTACTCACCACGCACGAACAGGGCCCTATTGCCTTTTGATTCCTCTCACTCGAAGCTTGTGAAGAGGGGCATAGCAGTGTCATGCTTAAGGTCATCTTTGAACGAGTCATGTCACCACAAAATCAAAGGCAGTTTTTGTTCACAAGTGAGTCGTCTCCGAAATGCAGGTTTCCCGCAGACGCTGCTTCAGGCTGTAGCAGAATCACTTTTGAGGGTCGTATGCCATCGTACCACGGCCGCTGACGATAACGCAAGGGCAATTGAAGGAAAAGAATCGGAGAAGAGTGAAAGGCGGAAGGTTGAAGTGATGCCGTACCTACACAAGGTATCGCATGGCATTAAAAAGGTGGCGGGAAGATACAGGGTCGATTTGGTTTTTTCACCGCCTTGCAAGTTATCGCGGTTGTGCGCCATGTCCAACGCCAGCAAAGTAAACAATGGAAGATGTGATGTTAAGCACAGACGTGCGTATGTACCCTGTACAACGGGAGTGGTCTACGAGTTCCCCCTAACCTGTGGAATGGTTTGTGTGGGGCAGACTGGAAGGTGTATTAACATGCGGTTGATGGAGCATGCTAATTCATTAGGAGACGGGAGTGGGAGGCATCTACCAGTTCATTGTGGCGCATGCGTGCAGGGATGCAAGCCCATCTTCGGCAGTACCAAGGTGTTAGGGCGAGCCAAGAGCCAAAGAGCAAGAGAGATCTTGGAGGCATCTTGGATAGCTAGACACGGGCCTGATAAGTGCGTCAGCGACTCATCCGTGTATCTTTCCAGCAAAGAGCGCGATTTCATTTTTAGTAGATAGAAGTCTTGGAACCTGTGATGTTTGTCATTGCGCATGCGCTTAGTTTGTTCCAAAAAGGGTGGTGTACTTTTCCAATAAACCAGTTGTTAGTCTGCGATCGTCCTGTCCACTTCGTTCTCGTGTCTCGTTTTAGCGCAGTTATAATTTTCCTAAATATACTAACTATGTATGTAGGTCACTAACTATGTAGAACCCAACGGTCATGTCGTACGCTCGTGTCGAGCGGCTGGCGTAGAAATGATGCCATTGCCGTCGTACGATCGTCTACAACGTGTTCGTCGTCTTGCTGCTGTGACACAGATACGTAGTGCGCTCGCCACCCGCTCACACAACTACTAAATTTACAGGAACACGTTGCTCCACCTGGTATCGCTTTACGGAACCCCAAACAATGCTCTGTAGCCACGTACCTGGAAAGTGCTTGGCGTAACGTCTATTCCCACTGTGCGTGAGATCTGCACATTTATTTTCACCTACAACGCCCGGATGAGAAACATTTTTCGCACTTTTCTGGTTGGCGAAACGGCTGGATTGTTTTGCACAAGAAAATTCAATGTTGCAGCGCAATTTTGCAACTGATAAAAAAAATATTTTTTCTGAATAACAACTCGCGATTTCTACCCGCAGCGCCTTTCGAACCAAGAACGCTCAAGTAACAAAAGTCATAAACCATCCTGCAGTTTCGATAGTTTAACTCCCTACAATGTACATTATATGCTTTTAGGTCCGATGTTAGTGCAATACGCTGCAATAAACGTCGAAGGATGTTTGCGAGCTACTTTTACCTTACCTCTCATAACCCGAATGGTGGGTCTGGATTTCAATGCCGGTATTGAGCAGTTATAGAAATGAACTGTAAAAGAATAGTAAAACTAAAATAGGCTAGGCAAAGAAATTTGTTCAAAGCATATATTTGTTAGTCTGTAATATCCTGCAACAAAAGAAAGCTGATAAGAAAGATGATTTTCATTTCAAAATTTTCAAGTTTTTCCTCTCAGCATGCAGTATAAGAGGAAAACGGGGCATCCGGTGGGGCAGTAGTCTACAGGAGCGCCGATTGTCGCGAATGCACCACTCGTGCCGCTACTCGCTGAGAGCCATCACGCCGATTAAAATGACGTCATAAATTCCTCTGCGCTGCGGAGAAGCCGACCCTGCGGACGCAACGCCGACTAATAGTATGTTTTTTTTTTAAGGTGAAAGCCTTAGATCTCTATGTTTCAAGGTCGCGTTGTGAGATACAGGAAGCCACGTGATCCAAGGAAGACCAGAAGCGAACCAAAGCATGCCCAGCCGTGTATAAGATGTTATTAATGATTATCAAAGCTAAATAATGATTTATTAGTGATTGGAATAATCTGGATTCAGGTGAATTAGGGTCGATAAAGATGGATCGATGATTAAAGGTGGATTAAGATGAGTTAGGGTGGATTAGTGTATATTAAGGTGGATGGAGGATAAGATGGACTGGGGTGGATTAAAGAATATTAAGGTGGATTAAGGTGGATTACAGTAGGCCCCTCCCTGAGATCTCCACTCACCCCTGTCTTGCACTAGCTCATTCTAATTTTCACCTGCAAATTTCATAATTTTATCCCCCTACCTAGTTTTCTGCCGTCCTCGACTGCACTTCCCTTCTCTTGGCACACAATCTGTAACTACATTGGTTCACTGGTTATCAACCCTACGCATTACATCGACTGCCCAGCTCCACTTTTTCCGCTTAGTGTTAACTAGAATATCGGCTATCCCCGTTTGTTCTCTGATCCACACCAGTCTCTTCCTGTCTCTTAACGTTACGCCTAACATTTTTCGTTCCTTCGCTCTTTGTGCGGTACTAAACTTGTTCTCGAGCTTCTTTGTTAACCTCCAAGTTTCTGCCCCATATGTTAGCACCGGTGGAATGCAATGACTGTGCACTTCTCTTTTCAACGGCAGTGGTAAGCTCTCAATCAGGATTTGGCAATGCCCGCCGTATGCACTCTAACCCATTTTCATTCTTTTTTAAGTTTCCTTCTCATGATCAGGGTCCGCTGGGAGTAATTGACCTAGATTAACGTACTCCTGTGCAGACTCTAGAGGCTGAGTGGCGATCGTGAATTCTTGTTCTTTTGCCAGGCTGTTGAACATTATCTTTGTCTTCTGCATATTAATCTTCAACCCCACTCTTACATTTTCTCGGTTAAGGTCCTCAATCATTTGGTGCCTCTCCAGTGTTGCTGAACAGGACACTGTCATCTGCAAACCGAAGGTTGCTGACAGATTCGCCGTCGATCCTCACTCCTATGCCTTCCCAGTCTAATGGCTAGAATACTTGTTCCAAGCATGCAGTGGATAGCATTGGAGAGATTGTGTCTCCTTGCCTGACCCCTTTCTTGATAGGTAATTTTCTACTTTTCTTGTGGAGAGCCAATGTAGCTGTGGAATCTTTGTAGATATTGTCACGTAGTTGTGGCGGTAAATAAAACTGTCGCAAAACTTTGAATGACGAAACAGACTTTTTATTGGACGAACCTGTGCAACGATAGCGGCGAACACAGTCGACGATCGTCGAAAACTGATCAGCGCGAAACGCGTCGGCTTTATAAATGAGTCAAGAAGGTTCCGAGTAATCCCTGGTGCCCGAGTGTCTTCCAGAAGGTACGAGACAATTTGCGCCGCTCATACAATCAGATTACATAAGCGTCAGTGACAACAGACAACGGATAGAAGCATCGATAACGTTCGAGAAATTTCCGATACATGCAGGCGCGTCCCGTGCCGAGCGATAACGTTGAACATTTGATCGCCGGTGAAAAGCGGTCACCAATGAAAGATAAACACGTACACGTGTCAATATTTCTCAAGATATCCACGTATGCGTCCTTGATTACCCAATGCCTCTATGCCTGCTGGTATCTTTACTGAATCAAGTGACTTTTCATAATCTATGAAAGCCGTATAGAGAGGTTTATTGTACTTCGCAGATTTCTCGATTAACTGATTGATGACGTGGATGTGATCCATCATAGAACATCCCTTCCTGAAGCCAGCCTGTTCTCTTGGTTGATTGAACTGAAGTGTTGCCCTGATTCTATTTGAAATTATCTTGGTGAATATTTTATACAATACAATCATATTCACATGGATATGGACAAAGGATATTCACATGGGCTGGACAAAGGATAAAAAGGCGCGCGCCGGCAGCGCTCCTTGTGAGGCCAATGGCCAGATGGGAGTCGCGTGTCCTAGGCGAGCACCTGTTTTCAAGCAATTACACGGCGCGTCCTCTAGTTTGCAGCTTGCTCGAGTACATTAGCCGGGTAACTAGCGGATTCAAAATGGAAGGGAAATCCGTTTCCTGGATTTTCTTGGCGTACTTTATTGTTGCTGTTTGTTGTTGCTGATTTATTTTGCTTTGTTTGTGTTTGCTTGAAGTGAAGCCACAATGGTAAACAGTTGTCAGAGGAAAACGGGAAAGAGCGAAATGAACCAATAGGAGCGACCGAAAGAAAACTGTTGGGCTGATTTGAGCTAACCATTGACAGTTGTGTGCTTGTAAAACTGCTTGTGATTGTTAGAGTACTCCGGCCCTACGCATGCCGGGAGGCGGAGGAGTAGAATTCTTGTGTGAACCGAATTGCTTAAAACGGGAAAATTCGGCCCTGTTTTGGGGAGAGAGCGATGAGAGAGCTGGAGTCGATGACTCCGCGAGCTGTTGGCGAAATGTATTTATGTAAATAAACCTGTACATACGGAGGAGTTGTTGCGAGCCTTGTATGAAATGTGTAGCCTAACAATGAACGGAAGATTGATTAACAAGGACGCCATCAGGAACGACGGACCAGCAACGGCCTGGACCCGAACAGCAATGCCAAAAAAATGTAACTGGGTTTAACGTGGCCATACACATATTCCGATAATCCGCAGATGATTCACAAACACACTTACATGAATATCAAAGCAAGGGGCTTCGAAGAAGCTCTGTACGTAACTTTCGCCATGCTCATGGGTCATTCGCGATCATACTGACATGACTATCAAACGAACGCGCTTCTATGCTCTGTGATGGCACCCACGCAAGGCACGTCAGACCCTGTAATAAAGGGTGTCACGTGACAGCGTAGCTTCCGGAAGCCCACAGGTTATTCACAAACACACTGACATGTATATGAAATGAGCGGGAATCGCAAATGCTAGGCGCTGGTACCCACATAGTGAACGTCAAATCACGTGATAAGGATGTCAGAACACCATACGTATCTTTCGCAATTCCATGAGTAATTCAAAAGAAGTTATGTGGTGGTACCCCCGTAGCGAACGTCAGACCACGTGGGAAAGGGTATCACGAGACCTCACACAACTTTCGCAGGCCCATATGGGTGCTTCCCAACCATACTGACATAGATATCAAACAAACGCACTTCGAAGAAGGTCTCCGATTTTACCCACGTAGAGCACATCAGACCATGTGGAAATATTTCCACGTGACTTTACTTAACCTTAACCAGCCAGTCGGAGATTCACAAACATGCTAACATGGATATAATATGAACTGCCTCCGAGTAGATCTGTGGTAGTACCCACGAAGAGCATGTCAGACCACGTGAAAAGGAGTGTCACGCGACCTCACGGGACTTTCGCGAGCCATTGGCTGATTCACCAACATACTGACATGCATATTAAACGAAAACCTTGGAAACTGAAGGGAAAAGAGCATCACGTGACTTCACGTAACTCTACACAGAACGTCTCTGCATAGTGATGTAGGTCACGTGAAACTATTTTCCACGTGGTCTGACGTGCCCTCGTGTGTAGCATCGCAGAGCTTCTTCGAAGAACGTTCGTTTGATATTGATGTCAGTATGATTGGGAATCACGCATGGGCCTGCGAAATTTTGTACGGTCGCGTGACACTCTTTCCCACGTTATTTACCGTTTTCTATGTGTGTACCATTGCACAGCATTTGCGATTCCCGTTCGTTTGATACCCATGTAAATGTGTTTATGAATCACCTGTGGGCTTCCGAAAGTTACGCTAGATCACGTGACACCCTTTACCACGTGGGACGTGCTCTGCGTGGGTACTATCACAGAGCTTCTTCGAAGCCCGATCGTTTGGTATCCATGTCAATATGATTGGAAATCAGCAATGGACTGGCGAATGCTACGTGAGGTCACGTTACACCCTCTCCGACGTAATCTGAGGAGCGTTACATGGTTATAATCGCAGAGCATGTTCGAAGCTAGTTCACTTGATATCCATGCCAGCGGGGCTCATAGAACACAAAATGATGAGATGTCACGTGAAGTGTTTTTTAGGCTGTTATTGTCAGCTTTAGAAATCAACCGTCTGCTGCTGGGTGCCGCTCTGTTTCAATGCATGACCTGTTTTGCATGGCCTGTTCATGGCAATAATATGATGTCCATAACAGTACATTATTTCGATCATGTATCAAGCGGGAAAGGAATTTTAACAGCGCAGCTGTTTAAGGCGGCCGTTAGTCCGTGGCGGGTCGGAAATATGTAGGCCCGTCCTAGGGGTAGTGCAGAAAGGGTCCCAGCGCAATGGCACATACCCCTGTGAACTAACGAAGCTGAGCCTGGCTAAGTCTAGCTAAGCATGGTTGGGACTACTTAAGCTTAGTCAGTCATCGATAGCCAATTGATAGCCAATCAATTGATAATCGATAATCGATCAATAATCAATAAATCCCGGGAAATGCCGGGGATGACTTGGTAGTGCTTAGCCTAGCCCAAATTCGTGGACAATACCTTGCGATAGCCAATCGATAGCCAATAAATAGCTAATCGATAATCGACAAATAATCAATAAATTCCGGCAATGCTGGGGATAAATTGGTAGTGCATAGCCTAGCCCAAAAGCCAGGACTAGCTAGCTGCCCATCAGCTTCGCTGCCTCTTTATCATTGCGCCTCCAGTGCAAGACGCTAATTTTTTTATGGGATCTCACATGACAACACTCTTAAGAAGTCTCTTCAGTTATCTTAGGTCGGCGAAAAATTATCTTATAACATTTAGTCGTTATTTTGAACTTCCTAGAAGACCTCTGCAAATGCATCTTTGAATGTTACGTGAGGTCACGCTACACCCTCTGCCGCGTGCTTTGAGGAGCGTGACATGGTTATAATCGCAGAGCGTGATGATTAAAATACGTGGCTCGCAGATTAAATTATTTGGCGCTGTGAGTAAATATGTGGCACCTGGATGGCGCTTGGAATAGAATAGTTGGCGCTTGGAATAATTTGAGCGGAAAAACCTGTAGACGTACGGCCACTGCTTCCATCCCGTTCGCGCCTCCGCGGCGGGACAGAGGGAGTTTGTATGGGAAACGTGGGGAGGCCTCGCAGGTTAGCGCGAAGCATTGTGCGCTATGCGAGCATGGGGAACCAGCTCTCGACAGGTGGTGCCCCGTGATGATGATCAACAAGCTGATGATGATTTAATGGCGGCCCCTTTGAAACGGGGCGGTGACAAATGGTTCCCTAGTCTGCTCGAGTTACTCAGGTATGCTATACATACTTTTCATGCTAGCATTTTCACACACATCTCCTTAATCTATTCATTTCCTTTAAAAAACTACTTTGTACCGCTACTTATGACTGTAAGAGATACTGTCGTATCAATCTCTTCTCTGCTTTTTTTCCCACCAATACTCTAAACGTCTCTTGCTTATCTCGACTGCTGGCCGGTTGATGCTTCCGTCCACTTTAAACCCAAGCGCTTCTGGGAGGTGCACGTTATCTACGGTTCTCACTGGGTGAATTCCTTCGCATTCTATTAGGATGTGTTGAGTGGTCTGCGGATTTTTGCTGCAGCATACGCATGCCTCGTCTAGCTCCGAATATTTGCTGCGGTATGTTTTTCTCCTTAGGCAACCGGCTCGAGCCTCAAATCGCAAGGCACTGCCCTTTGCGTTATCGTACACATTTTCCCTACTAATTTCTTTCTTCTCGTTCTTGTTAATCTCCATGGTCCTTTTTGCTTCCATTCTTTTGTTTCCATTCCATTCCCAAGAAGAGTGGGCATGTTGGAGCAGCAGGGATGCAGCCGGCCATAAAACCGTTCCTTTTCTTGGTGCAGTTCGCTGCACTTGCGTCAAGAAGGACCAGCTGCCCGGACAAATGCCCGACGCAGACCAGCCGACTTGCTATGGCGCTTTCGGCTCCGCACTGCGCAACTGCGTCGCCGGACGAACTTCACGCAACTGGAAGGGCGTCATCCATATTATCTGATGCATTGCCAGATACCCAATGTCCTGCTTTGTCGTCTAATGCTCGATGCGCGATACCGGAAATGTTCATCTACGCACGAGTTCTGCTTCCTCATATCGATGCTTCACTATCGTCAGTGCCATCACCCCTACCCGACTCTTTAAAACGCCAGCGGCTTGCTGAACCTTCCAGTGGGCATGTTGGAGCAGCAGGGATGCAGCCGGCCATAAACCCGTTCCTTTTCTTGGTGCAGGTTGGTGAATCTCCTTCTTATTATTGTAAAAATCGAATAATGCATTTCTGCTGCTCCTACCATGCCCCAGTGTTCTTTACACCATTACTTCTGATTGTTTCAATGTTATCGAAACTGCTAATATTGTGTGGGGACATTGAAGAAAACCCTGGACCCGATGACCTGACTTTACCACCGGAGTTGGCAGTTGTTAAAACTATTGTTGCAGATTTTGACTCGCGTCATGATGAAGTAAGTATAATGCTTGACGGCGTCAAAAAAAGTCAGATCGCCCTAGAACAAACTGTGTCTGACATTAACACTAGACTTTCCATCGTAGAGGACCGCGTAAATAATTTAGATGAGTGCCAAACTCATGGCCTGCAACAAGTAGTTGCGCGGACACAGTTCGCGAAGAAAGTTCCGAGCTTCAGAGCAGGCTAGACGATTTTGAAGACCGCGCACGTAGGGAGAACCTAATTTTTTATGGTCTTGCTGACTCGTCAAGTGAATCCTCGGCTCAATCGGAAGAAAAAGTTAAACCTCTTGTATGTAGTAGCTTAGGTATGCAGTTATCATCCGACAGTATATCTAGAGCCCATAGATTGGGAGCATTCGTAGCTGCTAAATGTCGACCCATAATTGTAAAACTTTCGAGCTTTAAAACAAAAGATGCAATATTTTTTAATAAGGGCAAGCTTAAAGGCACAGGTGTAAGCATTTCTGCAGACTTTTGCAAGGCAACTCGTAATTGCCGAAAGAAACTTACCGAGTATGGCAAGGCAAGCGGACCGCCGTTTTCCTTGCGACACAACAGGATGTTCCTAAACAAAAAATGCTTCATGTACTCCTCCCAAACCGATACTGTGTATGAAATTCCCCAGATTGCAGATCGTTGCAGATCCACCAAAGAGATAGCACAAGTCTTCTAAGAGGGGCGTGTCTACCGTAGGCAACATATCTTTTGTCTTTACAAACATTAGAAGTGTCATTCACAAACGAGATGATATGTCTTCTATCGTTGATGATTGTGCTGCAGATGTGGTTGTACTGACAGAAACTTGGCTTTCAAATAAAATCGCTGATAATGAAATTTTACACTCCCCAATGATTATGAATTCTTTAGATCTGATCGAAGTGCAAGAACAGGCGGTGGTGTGCTTATTGCAGTATCAACACGTCGTTTTTGTCAAGTTATACCAGTCATATCTCCACTAGAAATTGTGTGCGCTTGTGTTCGTTTCGGACATCACGAAGTAATTATTTGTGCCTGTTACCGCGCACCTCAGTCTTGTTCCACGTTCTCTGATTCTTTACATGACGCTTTAAATAACATTATAGTACGATACCCAAATTCTCCCCTTCTAGTTTTAGGTGATTTTAATTTCCCAGATAGTTTGTGGGATAGCAACCATGACTTTATTTGTACGCATACTAATGCAAGGTCTAATTTTGTTAATCTCTGTCACGATTTCAATTTAACCCAATTGGTAAAACGTGCTAGATTTAGTCCTTAATTCAATCCCAGATGTGTTTTCAGCATTTACATATTTGCCTGGGCTAGGCGACCATTGTATCCTTCACTTTCTTTGCAACTTTCGAGCGAGCGCCACAGCACAGGAAAATCATAAGAGATTATGCTAGAGCGAATAGCGCCGCTATTGACGTCGAAATGGAATCTTTTTGCGAATGGTTCCTGCGCTTCTACACGTATAATAGTGTAGAAGAGAACTGGGCAATTTATAAAACAAAAATGCTTTCGCTTATCGAGAGATATGTGCCTTTGCGTAAAATTCATACCAAGTTTCACTCTCCTTGGTTCACTCCGCTGCTCAGCCGTCTACGAAACAAGAAAAAAAAAGAATTTACAGAAAAGTAGTATCAAGTGATAAAGCTGACCGCTGGGCAGCTTATCAAAACTCCGTCTCTGATTACAAGTGCGAACTTGAAGCGGCCAAGCGCAATTTCTTTTCAAGCACTCTTCCTTCACTGCTTCGAAATAAACCGTGTAAATTTTGGGAAGTGGTTAGTGACAAACCGGAACAAGATATCCAACTATTTGAAGAGACGGGGAATTTCATACCATCTGATATGTGCTTTGCTGCTCTGCATAACGTATTTAAATGTTCGTTTTCTGATGATCAGTCTTTTTCATCACCCGTATTTAATAACCTCTTGTTTCCCACGATGGATCCCATAATCATTGACTGGGTTGGAATCACAAAACTCGGAGAATCTAAAGGTATCTGCACCCGGCCCTGATGAAATAACGGCTCAGTTTTTGAAATGCACTGTGACCCACTCATCTATCATTTTATCTAAACTTTTTAAGCAGTCCAATTTGAATGCGGTGTGCTGCCAAACGACTGGAAGGCGGGGAAGGTGGTGCCTATTCCAAAACAAGGTAACCCTTCATGCGCTATAACTACAGACCCATTTCGTTAACCAGCATTTCCGGGAAACTTCTAGACCACATCATTTTCTCTAATCTCGTGCTATTCCTTGAATCTAACAACTTTTTTAGTAAATATCAGCATGGTTTTCGAAAAAATTTTTCATGTGAGACGCAACTAGTTATGTTTACTAATGATCTGTTCTCAACTCTAGACCGAGGTTCTTTCATTGATTGTGTCTTTTTAGACTTTGAAAAAGCCTTTGACACAGTATGCCATCGTCTCCTTCTTCTGAAACTAAGCAGACTTAACATTGACCCCTATTTACTTAAGTGGATTGAATGCTTTCTCGACAAATGAACTCAATTCGTATCTGCTAACAATTCCGTTTCACCAACCTGTTTTGTAACTTCTGGTGTGCCCCAAGGCTCAGTCCTTGGGCCTCTTTTATTTCTTATTTACATTAACAATCTTCCGGAGAAATTGACGTCTAACACTCGTCTTTATGCTGATGACTGTGTTATTTATCGTGAAATAACTAACCCAGATGATTCATTTTACTTCAATCTGACCTTAACAACATTTCTTCGTGGTGTAAACAGTCGTTAATGAAATTAAACGTAAAAAAATGTAAAATGATGAGATTTTCTCGTGGTAGTGCTGTTTCTACATCCTCATACAAAATTAACAACACTATTCTGTCCACTGTCACATCCTATAAATATTTAGGTGTTCACATTACTAACAACCTGTCCTGGCAAACTCACATTGAATACGTGACAAACTCCGCCAATCGAACACTAGGTTTTTACGTCGCAATTTTCTTCGCGCGCCCTCTTCCCTCAAACTTACATTATATAAAACGCTAGTAAGATCTAAACTAGAGTATGCTTCATCAATTGGGGATCTCTCTACAGCACAGTTAACATACTTACTTGAATCCATTCAGAACCGCTCTGCACGTTTCATTGTATGCAATTATTCGCGCAGTGCCACTGTATCTGCCATCAAAACTAGCCTTCATCTGCCAGACCTATCATCAAGAAGGAAACTCGCCCGGTTATCACTCTTTCATAAAATGTACTATACTAACCCAGAAATAAAAAAAGACCTTTTTATATCACCCCCTTATATTTCATCGCGAATCGACCACAACGTCAAGGTACAAGTACCAACTTGCTGTACAAACCTTTTCTTCAATTCATTCCTGCCTAAGACAGCATCCGAATGGAACCACATTCCCGCCTCGGTCGCCAGCAATCCGGTTCATTCATCCTTTCAGACTGCTGTATCTAACATTATATAATGATTCACCACTCCTCTCTGTAACGCCATCAGGCATTGAGAGTATGTTAAATAAATAAATAAATAAATAAATAAATAAATAAATAAATAAATAAATAAATAAATAAATAAAATGTCAAGATAGCGCCCTCTGTAGTGACGGCAATGCAACTTTCAGTAACACAAACACCGGGACTTTGCGAGGAACGCTATGTAGAATCCGCTGTTCGCCGCGTCGACGTACGTTGTGCGGGCTTCACGGTGTGTACGTTTTTATCGCTTGTTTCTGTTGTGTCCTATATAGTGCGTCGGAACATTTTCACAGCGCATCACAGCAAGTTTCACAAACTGCGCCGCGATCTCCACGGCTGCAGCAATGGCAACCGTAGTGCTACGCTACGGTTCTAGGGAAGTGGCCGGGATCGACTAATATTTCCGTGCTGGTGCAATTGAGAAGGACCGAAAGTTGTGCGCTGCGAACTACGCTTACGATGTCGAGCACACCGTGGAACGCTACGATGGCGATTCGCAAGTGACGGAGAAATGCCACTCAGATGTGCGTCAAGCTACGTGCGACGTCAACTTCCAGGTAAGCGCGCATATTCGTTCCACTTCTTATTTCACTATGATCGCGAAGGTTGGCGTCATGTGCAGCTTGTCCAGCGTTTATGGACTTTATATCCCCATTAAATTTGAGTTGTATGCGGCGTAACGAAGCCTGAGAACGTCGAGTCGAAAATTAAACAATTACGAGAGCTGCTTATCTCGTGTATGCTTAGCGCAAATTTGCCTATTTCTGTGCACGGTTAGAAGCACATTACCTATTGTTGGACTGAATAATTGACAGTCGCTTTAGCATACGCCAGAGAGAGTGAAGGCGAAAGTCTGTGCGCTCAAGAGACATTCATTAAATTACTTGACATTCTCATTCAAATGGCTTGTTACTTCTTATTACTTGTTTTTTTTCCGACCAAAGATTCCGGGCTCGAGCACCTTAATTGACGCTACCTTAATTGACTGTGCTTGATTAACTTTGCCGTAATTCACAGAAAACATCGTGGATTCGACTCCCACCAAAGGTCGAGGGTGCGCATCCGACCAAAGGTCGTGGGTTCGAGTGCCTGAATTAACTCTGTCCTAATTAACACGATGACGATCGTGAACCACGCACCATCAAAATTGTTGCGTGAGCGTTTGCATATAGGTAAGACAGGATGCTAGGTCGCTCGAGAAGTACAGTACTACACCGAGTCGGCATCGTGTAAGATTTCGCGTCGACGACACGGTTTTCGCTCAAGGACGTTGAAGGTCGACTGAACAATGAGACATATAAGGCTTTCGCCTTAAAATGAAAATGAATGGTGTGGCTTTATCATCCTGCTTCGGCTGTGATAAATCAGAAGGATTGGGGTTTTTACGGCCTTAGCCCAAGCCAGGTTTTGTGTGTGTCTACATGCAGTAGCACTCGATTCGCCACACCATCATGTGGCTTTTAAATGCGTAAGCATTTCTATGGTTACCCAACGAGAAAACTGTCCCTGTGTCCGTCCGTCCTTCGCGTAAGACGATCACTTTCGAGAGAGAGCCAGCAGCAATGTTTTCGCCAGCTGTGGAAGAAGACGCAGTGGCACGAGCGCGAGGAGTAGTATGGGAACGCTGGCATGATCAGCGGCATCGGAGCTAGCTGTGGAAGACGACGACAACGACGACGAACGCGCGAGCAGTGACCACGTGACGTTTGCAATCAGGCACGCACTAGGCACTCCTTTATCAAGCCAGAACTGTATAAGAGCCGTGGCTTCGGATCGGAACGTCATCAGCGCACCTGGCACCGCCACCTGCGGTAGTTTGCTTGCCTCATCAGTTCACGTTGCTCCGCCTTACGCAGCAGTTCGTGTCGCGCTGTCGCATTTACCGGAATGGCGCCAAGACAACCGTAGTCGCTGAGCAGTGCTATGATTACCAGAAGTGTTGAGTGTGAGCACTCAACACCACGTCGTTACTACGAAATGCTTACGCATCATTCGGATAACTCCCTTGGGAGATTCTACGTAATTTTTTTTTTCAGTGCGTGGACACAGCGCATTCAGGCAATCTTTCAAAAGCCTATAGGTGTCTATGCCAACACGATGTCTGTGTGACCCTAAAAGACATCCCACCCCGTCACGGCGAAGCTCGAGACGTTGTGGTCATGGTCAGTCCAGAGCCGAAGTATACGACGAGTGCTCCCGACTTATGAAGCTTCACACGACGCCGGCAGCTGCTTCCCCGCAGCGCTCGGCATTCCTATTCCAGATCGCAGACCCATGTTTCAGTGCACGAAATGTTATGGACTGAGAAGGACGGCCGTGGCTGCCGCGTTTATAATTTTCAACCGCATAAACAGTCACGATATGCCGTGATCTTCGTTGTCTACTCCGTGACATCAAATTGGTCAGTAACTAGATGACGTAACTCACATGCACCTACCCACCATAATCTCACGTACATGTAATTCGAAGTAACGGGCTCACCTGAAAGCACCATACTCACCGACGACTTTAGAGAAAAACCCAGACGTACTGTTGAGTTTGACATAATGGCAACCAATCGCTGTTGATTTCTCCGCACTACGGGTGTGATGCGCGGACCGCCGAAAAGTCAGCAGGTTCAATGCCCATGCTCTTTGCGCCCCTACTGTCAGTCAGCTGGACTTTACCACTGTTTGTGAACTTGTCATTTCTTATGAAGGGCTCTTAGTGAGTTGACTGGCCGATTGATATCTCAGCAGGACACCTGACTACTATAGCCAGTAAGAACAGTCAATGACGAGGCCAACGCTCTGCAGTGGCCACCGCAAGCAGACTCACCATTCTTCCGTGCTCGTCGACGAGGGCTCCCGGAGGTCCAGGCGGGCCCCTGCGTCCTCGGCGGCCGCGTTCGCCTTTCTCGCCCTTCTGCGAGACGAAAAGGTCACATTGTTTGGCTTGAGTGCTATGTGCCACTAATACACAACTCTTCTAACATTAACATCATCATTTGCTGTTGTTTTCAGCCACATATATGTGAAGCAATAAGCGGAGCAAGTTGGTTCATGTCATTTCTTGTATACGCGCGGAAGGGACAAATGGAAAACAGACACGACAATGTGAAGATGTCCTCTATAAGCTTGTCCTTGTATTCCTGTGTAACGCTTCTCTATTCAAGGGGCTATAAAACATAAACTACGTGCAGTCATTCTGATTAAAAAGAAAAATAGGGAACGGACTACCCATGAATACAAGAAAAATCTTACACTTTCAAGTATTACACTTTCTTTTGTGCATACAAATTTCAATTAAATATTACGGTTGTCGATCGTTCTTTACATTTACTGTAATGCGGTCTTACATTGTTCTTCTGTTTCGCTAGTCTAGCCAATGCTCAGTACAAGAGAAGCTCATGAATTCTTTTATTCAAATAAAAATAAAAGAAAGAGATGTAGTCATCCTAAAATGGCGACGACTTAAGAAAGCTATTCGCGTAGCACGAATTAGTAAAAAAAAAACAGGAAAAAGGAAGAAAAAAACCTGCCTATTACATACTAAAGTCCCTTGATAATTTGAAAGTACCGACTTTCTGGGAACTGTGCCGCCGCGCCAAAGAACCTCGCATGCCCTCCTATCCTGCCTCTCGGATCGGCGCTTTGCTGAGCGATGATTGGCCATTCGGGCCGTCGCCCGGTAAGGACGCTTTTCTTGTGTTTTATTTTTTCGTCGGCGCCATTAGCTGGCCACCTCCTTCTGTTGCGAGTCAAGCTAGCACTACCACAACACTAGCGCTTTTCTCATACATAGCGTCATGTGAAGAGGGAGTTGAGAAATGCCTTTTTCACGTGAGCCTTGACTCGCTACAGGTGATCTGCAAACAAGGGGAGCGAACTGAGGCTCTAGTTATGACATACACACGAAGGAAACCATCAGTCGGCGAAACCAAGACAAGCACAGGGGAGTGTTTCTTCTTTTTTTGAGTTGTGTTAAATACTTCGAAATTGATTGTGTAATCATTCATGAACGAAATGATTGATTAGAAAGTAGAAGAAAAAACAACCATGCGCCGCCGGTGGGATCCGACCCACGACCTCCGAATTTCGCGTCCGGTGCACTATCAACTGAGCTACGGCGACGGCTGTCCAATCTTCAACTTTTGTGGGTATTTATGTCTAGTGTAAACTAATCTCGAGAGTGTTGACCAGCGCCACCCTCCTCCATAGCGGCAGACGTGGTACGTCCTGTATTACGGCGGGTGTCACGTGGACTGTGATCAAACTTTCTAATCAATTATTTTTTTCATTCCTGATTACACAATCAATTTCAAAGTATTTAACGCCCCAACTTAAAAAAAGTAGAAACACTCCTTTATGCTTGCCTTCGTTTCGCCGACTATTGGTTTCGTTCACAGGTGATCTGAGTTATATATACACTGAAATATATTTTGAAAAATATTCCCAGGCTCATGAACTCGGTAATTTAGAAAATGGTACGACTTATTTCCTTCCAGCTATCAAACACAAAATGACTACGTCCTTTATGGCCAGGCTTTACAGCGCCAAATATTGATTCGACACAGGTATCTGATGGCCTCCTAAAGTGCCATCGAGGGACAAGCCTAGATATTTCATCCAGAGAACGTAATATTTCCATGACCTAATCTAGTTATCCGTTGCAGTCAATAATCAACCAGAGATTTCAAGTCAAACCTTTTGCCAGGCCACCTCTCCGAGTGGTGAATAAGATTGTTTCTGCCTCGAGATCATGAAAAAATGTTATTGTCTTTCAAGCAGTTGTGATTTTTTATTCAACAAGTAATAAAGCAGCTGCATTGAAATCACCCTGAGGCTCTAAGAAACTATACCGCCTCTAAAACCACTCCAGAGCGGCTTCATAAACACCAGCATTTCTGCGAAAATCCATCACTAGATAAAATCTGCATTTAGCATAGCGTCAGCGGGCTGAAAAATATTGAGGAATGTAGAAATATATAACGTAAATATTTTACCATTAAAACTGTGCACTAATAATACTATTAATAGCCGGTGTGGGCTACAAAAGTGCGCAGTTATTGTTCGTGCTGCAAGCGTTCACACTTAACGCTTTCATTGCGCAAACGAGAAGATGATTAAGGGGGCTCATGGTAGGGTCAAGCATGTCCCACCACTATCTCACGTTTTTGTTTCATAGTAGAACGTATATTATATATATAATATACTAGCGCCTGTATAGTATATATATATATATATATATATATATATATATATATAATATACTGGCGCCCGCGAGCACTTAGACGTGCTCGCGGGCGCCAGCCATCGCCGGAACCCGCACGGTGGCCTTCTGAGCGTGCCGTGCGCAGAGCTCGCAGCCGGCCGGGAGAGGGTGTCGAGGAGGAAAGCGCGAGAGTGGAGGAGAGTTTCGCTACTTTCTATATTAAGGGGCTTTATTACAAACAGGCCTTGCGGAAGAAATGTTTTCCGAATGCATGCGCAACGTGAAAATGTTTCCGTTGACGTCGTTTCGAGTGCTAATTAAGTCAAGCTCCCGGTGTACACATTTGTAATGTTTGACAACCTATATAAGAAACTCCCTGGCGCTGATAACACTGTGGTAAAACGCACACTAAAATTTCAGTGATAAAAGAAGAGTGTTAGATACTCACCTCTAAAATGACAGTTTTCCCTTCAAATTCCTGGTAATTGATGAGGCCCGGTTCACCGCGATCTCCTTTAGATCCAGGCGCACCGGGGATGCCGTCCAGCCCAGGCTCACCCTGAAAACCAAGTTTGAGTCGTGTTCCCAAACAACCACACAAACAAGCGTTTATTTTATTTGGTTTGCGCGCACAAAAACAATCACAGAGAAGAGGAAGATAGCTAGCTGAAAACTACCACCAGGAAGGGCACAACGACGGCCGGTTCCAGAAAAGAAAAGCCACATAGAAAAAAGATTAGTGAATAAATAACAGGAGATATATTAAGAGGGAGAGGAAATAATAAGAAATGGCGGACGGCGGGGGGTGAAGAACAACACAAGAAAAAAAAACATACATGTGCGTCACACACTCATCGGGAGACACTTAACGTCCGGCAAACAGTCCACGAATTAGCTCAAAAATTGGAACGGAATGGTTGGCTATAATTAGTAGTCTGGATTTTTCGACTTCAAAGATGATAAACGGGCCTGTGTGCTTGGTCGCTTTTGGACGCATGGCCAATGGAAATTATAACGTCCACTGTATAGCCTTTAACAATACAAGTGATCGGCAGTTTCTGTAAAGCTCAGACCGCTGTGAACTGAAGAAGGGACAGTCCAATATTAAATGACTCAGCGATTCCGTTGCCCCTCATTTAGCACGGGATGCACTGATTGCCTGCCGCTGTGGGTGCAACCGTTCAGCCACCATGACACACCCTGCACGAAGCCTCTGTAGCAAAACTCTAAAGTCGCAAGTTAAACCACGCCCACAACTAATTAAATGGCCTCTAACTCGCCAGTAGTGATCAAGGTTGAGTATGGAATATGGACGACACTTCTTGCTCATGTTACAGGGTAGAAGAGCGCAGTAGATGCACTTTTGTGGCCATGTAGTAAGGCGTCCGTGTACACTTTTACTTGGCCAGAATATTCTTCAGATATGTGGGAAAGGGTCAGCTGGTACAGAGCTGGCATTGGAAGTCGCGCCTTTTTCTCAATACCAGGAACGTAAAGGCATGCGGAGAAATCAACTTCGCTTAAACTATTAGTGAGAGCAGCTGTCGAGCCATGCCCACCGATTATATTGGAAAGTGCCATTGCATTTTTCCCGTGCGAGACAAAGGATGGCTAATTCGGCGGGCAAGGAGCGCTTGTATATCTGATGCCCGGTGAAGACGCCGAGATACACAAAAAATGGAGAGGAGTTAACGGATATTAAAGCACAGCAGAGCAGTACATGCCTAATTCCCCAAACAGTATTGCAAATGATTGGATAGGTCTTGCACATGACCGAAAAAGATTCTAGACAAGCGCGCAGAGTACATTTGCATATTTGCAGTAGGCATCTGTGGCAGCGTTCAATGTTGCAGGAGCCAGAAAGACACAAGCACCAAGGTGAACAAGATTAAGCGAAGCCGGCTAGAAGTAGTGACTGGTTTCCTGTCTTTCCGCCGCTTCTGCTCTCATCGCAGCTTATTTGTCCCGCGTACTTCCAAATAGTAAATAGGCCTAACCTTTATTGACATCAAGCTCGCTGTCATTTGGCGCGTGCCAGTTGAGTACTAGACATATGCTTTATAACAGATCTGCATCAGGTCATTTAGGAGTCCGGATAGGCTACGCTACTAGGGTTGCCGAGTGTGGTGTATCGTAACGTGTGTGTGTATATGTGTGTGCGTGTGCGTGCATGTTTTTTACGCAATGTCCCCTTTTTCATTTTTCACATCCTCTGTCATCATTTTTTGTCACCTCCAGTGCGGTCAATCCCTTTTGTGGGCATTAGCCATCTTTTAAGGCCACAATAAGAGAAACAGCAATGCAGAAAAAAGCGTGCTTCTACAAAACAGGTTGTTAGCTCGCCACTGCGTCTCTTTTCAGCGAATATTACTGCGCGACACATTGTAAGTCTTTAATTTTATAATAATTTGCTTGCTGCCGCTGCCCCTTATTCGCGTGTTAACCACAAGTACACATTGTTTTTATCATGTCGTCCAGTCAAAGACCCTAATTTTCTCTCGAACACGGCAATAACACTGCGTCATTTGTATAGCTGAACAAAGTGGATATTTAGAATGCTTCGAAGCTTAACGAAGTTACAACATTAGGACAAAACGATATCTTACAGAAATCTGCATATAACTTATTTGAAGGCGCAAGTTATGCTGCAAAGTGACCGAAGAAGAAAATAAATAAGAATTCAGCCCATAAACTACCTCTCAACTTATTCACAGCGATAGCAGAGGGGATGTCTCAGCGGATACCGTCGTCATTGCAACAACTTAATGTTTTTTTTGCGATCTGCGCAATCTAATCTTAGTCAATTATAGCATTGTTTCCTGTGGACTTCAAAAATTATGCAGAGGCGCTAACGCTTTGAAATTCTACGTGGCACACAAATCTCGCGCAAATTACAAAGCGCAAATGTTGCACGATAGCTCAGTGGTTACAGCGTCTGCATTTCCACGGCAGGTTACCACAGTGGCAGCAGTTCGATCTATATCCCTGTAATGCACAACGTATAGTATATATGTTACGCGAATTTTGATTCGGGCACGAGATATTTAGTCCGCAAATGCACAAATACTACCAGAGAAACACAAGTGCTACATTTATCAAGCTACAACCAATATTCGCTCCGTATATGTCTATGCGAATAGACACAACCACACTACTAAGGCTACTTTCCTATGGATATTTTGACAAACTTTTAATTAGTATTTCTTGTAGCAGAAAAGCGCAAACAAGCATTCCTACATGCATGTGTTTTGAGCACACGCATTTTTATTTAAATGATGTATGTCCAGAGCATCAATGAAATTTAGACCGACTCGGCAGCCCAGAATCACTGACTGCGCTAAGCAGCTCCACTGCAACGTATGCCTCGACATGACCTACTAGACGCATTCATACACCTGAACGAATCTATTCACAGGCAATGCTCAAGATAGGTGTTCGCTTGAACGCCACGGTGCACTGCTGTTAGGGTCATCCGTGACATGGCAAAATTTGTAGTTCTCCGTTTTTTTTTTCAGATGCATGAGTCAGGAATAGCTCTTCCAAATATATACACGTGAACAATGGATCAAACAGGAGGGTTTGTAGATAATTAGGCAGAGGTTCAACTGGAGGTTGGAAGCAGTACGCCTCGGGCTAGTTCATTTCACTTATAAATATATGTTTGTTTAAATAATTTGAAGAAAAGTATGTTTTATTAAAATACATGAATAAATCTTTATTTTATATGCCGAGGAAAAACGGGAGGTCTAGATACTGGCGCACAGAGACACACAGAAAAGTATAACGATACTACTACTACTACTACAAATAATAATAATAATAATAATAATAATAATAATAATAATAATAATAATAATAATAATAGTAATAATAATAATAATAATAATAATAATAATAATAATAATAATAATAATGTCACTTGAGCACGCGTAAACAGCAACACGTACAAGATGGAAAAAAGTTGTAGCAAGAATAATCAGCGCGAGTCGCTGTGCACGAAATTGTCCCTTATATTTTTTAGCAACCGTCTATGCTAATAGTGAAGCCTTGCACATGACAGCTGTTCTTTCAAGGCCCCTGACTGGTCAACGTTCAAGTACCGTCGCAAGTGACAACGGATGATTGCCCAGCGCTCTAAGTCTCGAGCGCAGCTGTGGTCTTTCCTGGGCGTATAGTGGGCTGCCCAGCCACAGGTACAGGATATATGTCCTCGTCTGCCGCTCTATGCGCACACGACGCGGATCTGGCACAATGGACTTAGAAAAAAGAAAATAAAAATGAAAGGAAGTGTTCTCTGTAAATAACACAAAGGTGAAGGATTTTATCGCGCAGGCTAGGAAGAATGTATTCCTTCTTACATATTGCAAGCTATTGCGGATGCAAGTTGTCTCGAGAACCCCGATTTCTGGCAGCCAAATCAAGATGCTTTGGTCACGATGATATGCAGATTAGCAACAATTACCGCGAAGTGATCCGAAACCACAATAGAGGTCGAAATCATTCAATTCGAATAAGCGCTACAAGAGAGGCAGAAACAGTGCGTGCAAATTGATCACCTTGGGGCCCATTCTTCCCTGCGGTCCCTGCGGTCCAGTAAATCCCCTGTCTCCTTTATCGCCCTGTAAGGAACGCGCATATTTTATTGCAGAATTCATTAGAACATGCTAGCTTCTTACGGAGCTTTTTTATTCAGGTCCGAACGAACAGTATCAACTTAAACTGAAAGTAAATACCGGGGAAAACCTGATAGCCTATACATAGTCGTGCATGCGTTCATACACCAGTGTTAGCAACGAGTGCGAATTTTGCTTGTGGCCGTGGCTCTTAGTGTCTGCGAATTCCCAATAGCGGGGTATATTATGCACAACCAGCTATTATCTTGTGCATGCAATACTTTCTGCTGACGAATCCAAAAGCCTTGGTTGCGATAATGCAATAAACGAGACGCCATATTTCGTATTCTCGCCTAATTTGCGCACTCATTTTTACAGGAAATCGTAATGTTATTACACGAATCCCATGCCGCATAGATCCGCACGAAAGCTACCATTGCCTTTCATAGTAAAATTAGGTCACATTGATGGCTGTTTGGCTACGTATGCAGACAGTTAGCGATAATTTCATGTTCTTGATGTGTAATCACATTTGCCTTTTTATGACATATTCCTCTATCCATCATCTTTCCAAAGGCACGCAACCGAATGGTTCTTCGTGACCTGGAATTTGAGTCGCAGCAGCACGACGAGAGAAAAAGGTATAAGGCACGTGAAGTGAAGACAACTTAGCTTAAATGCATTCATTTTTCATGCTGCCTGTATTAAATAGCCAAGACGATATGTGCAATTTCAACAGACTGTTCACCTTGCGACGACAAAATGCGCGACCTTATGCTCCGGGATTTCACTGAAGTGCGATGTGACTCTGTCACCGCTTTCAGAAAAGTGCAGCATTGAGCAGGGACTGTGTTAACGCTTGTACAAGCAACGATGCGCTCACCTTTGGTCCAGGAAGGTACGAGAGGCTGCTGCTGCCAAACTCGAGGTCACTGTCCCGTGGCACGGCATACACACTACCTGGTGGACCCGGAGGTCCTGGCAGGCCCACTCCAGGCTCACCCTGCAATCGAAAAATGTCAAATCGCATATCGAGCGTGCACATACCAAAATAACATAGAATAAATCACATTTTTTAAACCCACCGAGTTAGCTGAATTTTCATTTAGTAACAAATGTCAGAAACCACTCGTTCTATGCGCTAATTTACTAGTACACACAATAATACCAACTCGAAAAGTAAAAAGGATGAGATGTGGCTTTGGTGCAGTTTTGCTCTGCTCCAACCACCAACCCGAAATGGATGCTCATGTCCATTTTGTCACACTGTCATCCAAAGCATGAACGTTATGCCCAAGCTTTGAACATGCCCGAAACTACAGCAAGCCCGCTTTCGGCCCCTTCATGAAGTCAGGTTTCGCTTTGGTGATCCACCATGACGTCACCAGCCTCTTCGCTTCTAGTCGAAATGGAAGTGTCACCTGGTACCCTTGCGGATTACAAGGGGACGTGACGTATGGGTAGAGCGTCCGACCTCTGAACTGGATGGTCCTAGGTGTAATCCGACCACCGCACACATTTTCTTTTGTACTGACGAGGCCAGAGAGTCATCGGCCCAATGTGGCTGGGAGAGGTGAAGAATGTTTCGGCATTAATCATTGTGTCGCCATCTATATGGAGACCTAGAATTACATAGAGACAAAAAACAGTCAAGAAAAGGTCGCGGAAGTGGCAAAGTAAGCTGTCGTCTTAAAACGTTCCTGCTGTGACTCTGCCTTCTTTAGATGGGAAAGCGGTTTCGCTCAGCTGTGTCTCAGCTGGTTATACGATAAGCCGTTCATGGAAAAGACAATCCTGGGAACCTGCCTACTGACGCAGCCACCAGCGCTAATCCATTTTTGGAGGCAACAGGCGAGCCTTATCTACATTTTAATTCACTAGTGGACATTCCTTGCCGAGATTCCACAGGCTAATAACCTCCCAGAGGTCAAGGTCGTATTGTCTATGGAACAAGTGATATTGCAAAACGCTACGTCAGCCGCTGCGCAGGCGGAGCACGAATAATTGTTAATATAATGTTGCCATATTCCAGTGGAATGCGAATAGTATTTGCTTTAAGTGTGCGGATTTTAGAAAACTATTGGCTCAGTTCTCCTTTCCAGTGTTATGTATTGCAGAGGCCGGTGTAGGCAACGCTTTTCGGCTGGCTAACTACGTTGTTTGACGTCCTCTCGATCTTCAGGACTAAGAAGAGCGATGATCTGTGTTTTAAAAGACCTGCCGTCAGTATTGTTAAGTGCTCCAGCGTCAGACGTCCCAGAATACATAGCATGTAAAGTTCGGTTTGGCCCAGTAAATATTACTATAGTCAGTGCTTATCTAGTCTTCTACAAACATTTAACTTTTCACACTGACGGGCCTCTTTCGTAAATACACAAAAGATGTAATATCTTGCGGAGATTTCAACGTGCATCAAGTCATGTGGCGAAGCGCCTACTGTGACAATCATGGAGATTAGTTAGAAAAGGCAATTCAGAAGAGTGGTCTCTGTTAGTTTAATGAAGGCTCAGTGACATTCCTAGGGGGTTTTAATTACTCCAGCTGCCTGGACCTCACGTTTTGCTCAAGAGATATTTCATGTGGAGCAACATGGAGAACAGACATTGAAACAAGAGGTAGTGATCATTTTCATATCCTAATACAGCATCCTAGACTACGATTTTCGACTTATAGGCGCTCTGCAAAGATAACAAATTGGCATGCATTTCGATATCACATTACAAGTCAAGCTGATGCTGTCAGTGATATAGACAATCTATTATCGCTTATACAAGACAAATTAAATCTTTGCCCAAAATCTGCTAAGATTCCTGATGGTTACGCTGGGGTACACTCAAAATACGAGAGGCTCAGAGCTATACGTCGCAGAGCTGAGAGAAAATACCGACGCAGAGGCCTTCTTGAAGATTACCGAGAATTCCAAAAGATGTGTGATCGTATGGGTCGACAGCTGGAGTGACTAGGTACAAAGCGCTGGCAGGAATTCTGCACTTCACATACTCCCTTTACACCTGAATCAAAATTATGGAATGTTCTGTGTTCATTAAGTCGATCAGTAACGCACCAACAACCGTTCAAAGCTCTAGCTTTAGCCCAGAAAGTACCGGAAACCACCGTTGAAATCCAGTTTTGTCAGCTTATTACACGCCCAAGTGCAGCAGTAAACACACTTGAATACAGTAACTCTGTTGAAGAAGTCAAAGCATCGATCAATTTTTCTACCAGTAGCGATCATTATTACGTAGACCAGCCGTTTGCTCTAGAAGAATTAAAGAACGCACTTGTATCGTGCCGCCCGAGGACATCAGCTGGACCGGACGGGGTCACATATGATGGCCTGAAAAACCGGGGTCCTGTGGTCACAAATACTTTGTTAATATTACTGAATGATACATGGACATCGCAATATCTTCCTCTTTCCTGGAAAACTGCACGAGTGGTTCCGATACTAAAACCGGGTAAAACTCCTTCATCGTTAGATTCTCGCCGCCTTGTCAGCCTGGCAAGTTACCTTTGTAAACTTAGGGAAAAGATTGATGCTAGGCTTCAGTAGAGGACAGAATGCACCAACGCGCTGCCCGAAAATATGGCCGGCTTCCTCAGGCGCCGGTGTACTTTGGATGCTATTTTAGATCATGATACATACGTAGATCATGAGAGGAGAGGAATCACCATTGCAGGGATTTTAGACATGAAGCGTGCATTCGAAACAGCCAGCCACACTCACGTACTGCATGGGTTAATTTAGATGGGCATAGTTGGCCGAACACTGAGATGGATTGGGGAATTCTTAAGAGACAGGAAAATCTATATTGAAACTGCTGATGGCAAAAGCACAGAGCATAAAGTGAATCAAGGCGTTCCACAAGGTACTGTACTCAGTCCATTTCTATTGAACTGTGTCACGGCTGAATTACCCCATATCTTGCCTGCTACCTTAAGTTATTCACTATATGCAGACGACTTGCCCATATGGGCATCTGACTCGAGTACTCAAGCCATTAAGTAAAAGCTTTAGGCTGGCCTAACAATAATTCATGATTTTTGAACAGTATAGATATCAGTATTTCAGATGAGAAAACTGCTGTACTTCCTTTTAGAAGGAAATGCCTCAAGAGATTACAGCTCAGCGTTTGCAACTTGTGTGACAACATAAGTTCTTGGGTATTATTATAGACAGACGGCTATCACGGGCTTCGCAAATAGAAGCATTAGAGAAGAAAGTGAAGTTCCTAATCAACATTCTTTGTCGATTTGTTTGAGTGAGATGCGGTAGTTCAACCGGCTCTTTATAGCGCATTCACTCGGCGATCATTAGACAAAGAATAGCACTCTGGTCCTGTGCTACATAGAATATCCCGTAATCTAGAAGAAACAGTTTACAGAATAATGGCCAGAATCTTTCGCATATGTCTTGGCGTTCCCCGTGCATCTGCCAGTGCTTTGGTAATAATCGCTGAGTCTTGGTTCTTAAATGATTGCTGGAAACTTGGTTCTCAAATGATGCGGAGAACTCTCAATTATATAATATTGATCCCGGAATTGAATTCAATATTTCGTTTAAAATTAGCCGATCTGTTGAAACAACAGTTCACAGGCTTCGGCTAGGCACTGCGCTAAGCTTCCTGTATAGGATAAGAAAAACTAACAGTGCTACGTGCTCATGTGAAGAGGCTGAATAAGACATAGAATACCTCCTTCTGCACTGTAACAAAACATGTTGCTCCCCGTCAGAAGCTTTCAGAAAAACTACATGGCTTGGATAGACGGCCACAATCTATAGGAAAAATTTTGGGTCCATGGCCAACAGAAATATTCCAAAACATCGTTGCGCGTGCCTTAGTGCCATTTTTGGAGGAATCAAAAATAGGACAAAAATACTGTCAGATATAAGTTATTGCTCGCAATGTTATTATTAACAGGCACTCTTTATTACATGTTTATTGTGTCTTCGTGTTCATGTAGCATTTGTGTCTGCGTACAAGACTGTTGTATTTAGAGTGTGGCATTCAAGAGGGACCTAATTCGCTAGTGCCTAACATCTTCTGTGTGAACATCATAGTTTTGTGAACATTTATGCTGTGTGAACTCACGTGTTGCGTGTGAACGCTTCGGTTTTGTGAGTATTTATGCTATGTGAACTCTTCTGTGGGCAAACATTTATTTATATTGCAGTACTAAGGCTTAGTGCGTGAACGTTCATCCATGTGTTTGTTAGTCCAGTTTTGTGATCTTTGACAACTTTCCGACAACTATCATGTAAGAAAAGAGGAGTAGCCAGCGAAACATGCAGGCACCAATCTGTCCTTAAATACATTTAATTGAAAGAAAAGTTCCTTCACATGCGTGCGTGAGTTTACTATTTTATCCTGGTTATCTGATGGTCCCATCTTGGCCAAATGTTAGGTAGCTAGTCAGGCGCAAACTTTTTCCGCTCCTTCTCTTCTGTTTTCCTTAAGTTTATGTGTCGCTTCGTAGGCCCTTTCACCATCCACTCGTTGAACTTTACACATGAAACAAACTTATATTTTGTAATTGTAGGGATATTTATCTTTTCTGCTTCATGAAATTGCTTCAATTTATGAGAAGAGTATATTGCTATGATTAATGCTTTCTGAACAGTAGACTGGGTCATTGCGATCATTTCGGTTCCATGCATCGTTACTAGTCACACTTGCAATCTTGTCCTTTCAGTACTAATGGAACTTTTTTATCGCACATAACTTATTAGGCAGCCTCTCACTTCTTCCATTGTACCTGAATTCACACCGTCATGCGCCTTTCTGTTTGTGGTGCCTTATCATGCTATACTCTAACTTATTTTCAGTGATTGGGATAGCCGGCCCTTCGGTGGCGTATTTCCCTGCGGTGCCTCATTATTTATTAAAGAAAAACTGTTCTACCAAATTGTTAAATGTCCTTTTTCTATTGACATAATAGGAACGACATGTTGGCCATCTCTTTGTGCTGTCGTCGCGTAGTGTTGCAAACGACACTCACTCACCTTTGCCTAAAAGAACCATTTTTAATTATTTTTTTATTTCGTATTTGTTACGGTCTCGGTTGCAGTCTCACCTTCGGTCCCTGCGGTCCTTCTGGTCCCATGGGTCCTCTCGGTCCGGGCAGACCAGGTAAGCCCGCCAGGCCCTGTTCCCCGCGTGGACCAGTTGAGCCCTGCGATTTGAAGAGGAAGATATTGACAGACGTGAACAAACCACTTGAGCATACAGAGCTGGAAAAAAGTGTAGCCATCAGCAAAAGTGAGTAGTAAATGTTGCGCGTCAATGTTTATCGTACCCCCTTCCGTAGCCACGCTCAAACCTCCGCTACAATGCTTTCGAATGCCATTGTGTTGAACACGAGGACTGGACGAAGACAAACGTGGTTTAGTAAACTACTCTGGACGAGATTCAGCCGTTATTTTCAAAGGTTAGCGCAACTTACTTTCCAGCAGCGAGGGTCGATACAATAGATGCATTATGATTTCTTTCTTCCTATCTAAATTGACATTGTATTCCCATACTTTCCTTTCCTTTTTTTGTTTAGTTAATGTGCATGGATTTGAACTTTCTTTTCATTCGTTTTATTTGAACCTCGTGCTTAAGTGTGGCATCACATAATCTACCATTTGGTTCTTTTCGATTTGTTTCATCTTATTTAGTATTATTCTGAGTAATTGTCATGACTCATAGGCACCTTAGCCCAAACAGTCTAAGTGAAATGGAGTAACAGCAAGCGCGTGGCCTCCTATCTCTCCAGCTGACCTCGTCGCAAAAATTATCATCTGTATGCAAAGGTTGTATTTCCGAATATGCAGCACATATACTACATGTATAACCGTGAGTTGAATACGACTGCCTTAGATGCTAGCCAACACGTCAGCTCTAGCCTATTTGGCTTAAAGGTAACATGAAATTAGTGCCCAATGAAACTTATAGGCTGCAAACACGCATCGGTAAACACCGTCACTCGCATGTGCGGCGGCAGCGTATTCGGCCGCAGTCGGTGACCAAAGTTGCACCGATCTTGAGGGTCGCATAGCGCGCTGTGTCTCGCACTGCGTTGCACACGATAAAGTGGACGATCGGTCAGGAGAGACGATCCCGTCTGGCGCGTTTCCGGGGATCTCTTAGCGCCTGCCACATCCTGTAACAGAATGGCACCATTCGGCACCCCTTAAACTATACTATCCGCGCAACCGCAAGATGAGAGAGCTGGGCAGGGATAACCTGACGGTTCCATTCCAATGCTTTACATCTTCGCGCTTCATCTGTGATACGCGTGTACCGCACCGGCAACTTTATACCTGTATGGGCCGGTATATATACAGGGTGTTTCAGCGAACACTTTCAAAAATTCTTAAAGCTTTCCTGTGGCAGATAGCACAATTCTAGTTCATAAGCTAGTCTACTCGAAGAGGCGGACACTACTTGCACAAGAAATTGAAATGCATAATCGAATAATTAGCAGAAATTCACTAATTAAGTTTTTAACTAATTACCTGATGGCCCATATTGCAATTTACAAATTGTAGCCGTGGAGTTCGCAAGGCGGATCCACTTGGAACGAATTCTCGGGATGACACTAGTTTCCAGATATTAATTCCCGAACTTTGCGGAGAAATGCATTCACGTTCCAGTTAGGTTCTTAAGAAAACGTCGCTTTATGCATTGAAGCACAAAATTAACTGGAACGCCAATGCATTTCTCCGCAAAGTTCGGGAATTAATATCTCAGAACTTGTGTCATCCTGAGAATTGATTCTGAGTGCATCCGCCTTGCAAACTCCACTGTTACAATTTGTAAATTGCAATATTGGCCATCATGGAATTAGTTAAAAACTTAATTAGTGAATTTTTGTTAATTAGCCGATTATGCATTTCAATTTTTGTGCAAGGAATATCCACCTCTTCGAGTAGACCAGCTCAGTAACTAGAATTGGACTATAGGCCACAGGGAACCTTAAATAAAGTTTGAAAGTGTTCCCTGAAACACCCTGTATATATATATATATTGGCGAGAAGACAGGAAGCCGAGGGGCGCGATTTTTGTTAATCATGACCACGTAATGCCGACAGCCAATAAAGCCAAGGAAAGCATCGTGGAAATTATCTGTGGTTGCAACTGAAATGCAGAAAACGAGGAAGAAAAGGGAACCGCGAGCCGCTGTATATTGAAAGCCATCGGCGTCGCGGACACAGTCCACCGCGCGCTGTGCTTTCGCGGCCACCCAAAGTAGGACGCGCGCCTCCCCCTCCCTACCCTCCCCCCGGAGCGTTGCGCGTACAGAAGACGGCGCGCTTTGTTCCCGCTTCCCTCCATCGCGTGCGCGAGATTAAGCCACGATCGCCGGCTCACCCTTGCCCGCTTTCACTCGCACATACAGCATACGGCGTGCAGCGACGATTTATCGCCGCTGGACTTTATACGGAATCTCACGGCGACGGCAGAAATGAGCCTGGAGTGTCCATATAATTGCTATCGCAATAAAAAGGTGCGGCCTGGCACGTCAGGCGGGTTGCAATGGCAGCGAATGTCACAGCCGTAGTAGCATTCCCGGCCGCTTGGCTTGGCCGAACGGCGCTAGCTGACGGGGATGGGGCGCGTCGGCTTCCACGGGCGACGGTGTTCCAAGCGTGTTCGTGACGCATCTATATGCCCGCCCCTGACAACAGTCCCCGACTGGTGGCGCGCGGCGGATGCCACCGTTTTCGATGCATGCGGCAGGCCGCACCTTCTTTTTCTTTTCTTTCTTTTTTTGTGTTCATTCTTTTTTCATCCACTGGCCGTGACTATACCCAGTCCTGGTAGTGTTAGCCAGCGCCACTGAGGGCCACTGAGGGCGGATCTGTATCATCCTCCGCGGTGGCTCAGTTAGCTAAGATGTTGCGATGCTGAGCACGAGGTGGCGGGATCGAATCCTGGCCATGGCGGCCGCATTTCGTTGGAGGCGAAATGCAAAAATGGCCGTCTTCTTGCGTTTTAGTGCACGTTAAGTGCACTACAGGAAAGCGCAGGAAATTGTTATCTCTTTATGCAATGATTGTACCCCAGGTGGTCAAAATTACTCCGGAGCCCTACACTACAGCGTGCATCATAATCAGAACTGTTTTGGCATATCATCATCATCATCATCATCAGCCTATATTTATGTCCACTGCAGCACTGTTTTGGCATATAAAACCCCAGAAAGAACAAAGATCATCCTTGTTTTTCACGATGGCAACACGTAAACCGTGAACATATGAGTGCTGACACGTGACTAAAAACCCCCGTATGCTCGCAAATGACATCAAGGCTGCCAGATTCGAGACCCTCGATATGAATGAACGAGAGAAGGGAAACTGAGGGATTCGGTTTTTGCTATCATCATCATATAATATCTCGGTTCCCTTTCTTCTCGTTCATTACATAACGAGGGCTCGAGTCCGGCAGCATTGATACCTTCAGGTAGCATATGTGGACTTATTGACTAGTTGCCTTCACCCAAAAAGATCACGTACTGATGACGCCTGAGGCAGAAAGGAACGCTACCAAGGTTTGTGAGTGGTGGCGCTGGCTAACACTTCCACGGTTAGTTCTAGTAGTAAAAGCCTAAATACCTGAGAAAGTGGATGGGGAAAATGGCGACGCCGTAGCTCACTTGGTAGGAGCATCCCACGCGTAATGCGAAGACGTGGGATCGTTCCCTACCTGCGGCAAGTTGTTTTTTAAAGCGAGAGCGTTAAGAGCCCCATGTCGTAGAAAATCCGGCGTCGGTGTCGGCGTAGTCGAGCCGGCGTACGTGGCTGAGAAAACCATCCCGAACTACCCCGACCACGCAGGCCCTCTGCGTGGCGCGGAGTTGTTGGTGAACTAATTGAATTTCTCAAAGTAATATCCATCAGAAAAATCGTTAAGTACGACATAACCACAACCTACAAACATGATAGCGTCGGATTGTAATTTGAATATGCGAGAAAACATAATTCTGTTATGAGAAAACTCAAACACAAGCCACTTTTCCAGCATTTCTACCATACCAACAGCAGCACGCCCGGGTAGGTTACTTGCAAAAACACCGTCCAGATGGCACTCGCCTCCACGGAGCTTAAAACGGCAGCGATGCGCAGAGGCGAAGGTGGAGACAAAAAGAAAGCTGCAGTTGCCGGGAAGCCTGACAAGCATTCAGGGATCTTTGAGAGCTGTCGCGTTCCACTTTAAATGCGAAGCTTAGGCGCCCTCCAAGTTTTTTCATCCACTTTCATTTCCATTCATCCACTTCCATCTCCACTTACCCTTGTCTTGCGCTAGATGATACCAACTAGAGCCTGCAAATTTCCTAACTTCATCACCCCACCTAGTTGTCTGCCGTCCTTGACTGCGCTTCCCTTCTCTTGGTATCCATTCTATGACTCTAATGGTCCACCGGTTATCCATCCTACGCATTACACGACCTGCCCAGCTCCATTTCTTCCGCTTAATATCAACTAGAATATCGGCTATCCCCGTTTGTTCTCTGATCCACACCGCTCTCTTCCCATCTCTTAACGTTAGGCCTAACATTTTCCATTTCATCGCTCTTTGTGCGGTCCGTAACTTGTTCTCGAGCTCTTTGTTAACCCACAAGTTTCTACCCCATATGTTAGCACCGGTAGAATGCAATGATTGTACACTTTTCTTTTCAATGACAGTGGTAAGCTCCCAGTCAGGATTTGGCAATGCCTGCCTTATGTACTCAAACCCACTTTTATTCTTCGATCAATTTCCTTCTCATGATTAGGGTCCACTGTGAGTAATTGACCTAGATTAACATACTCATTTACAGACTCTAGAGGCTGACTGGCGATCCTGAATTCTTGTTCCCTTGCCAGACAACATTATGTTTGTCTTCTGCATATTATTCTTCAACCCCACCTTTACATTTTCTCGGTTAAGGTCCTCAATCATTTGCTGTAATTTGTCCCCATTGTTGCTGAATAGGATAATGTCAACTGTAAATTGGAGGTTGCTGAGGTATTCGCGATTGATCCTTACTCCTAAGCCTTCCCAGTCTAACAGCTTGAATACTTCTTCTAAGCATGCAGTGAATAGCATTGGACAGATTGTGTCTCCTTGTCTGACCCCTTTCTTGATAGGTATCTTTCTACTTTTCTTGTGGAGAACCAAAGTTGCTGTGCAATTCTTGTAGATATTTGCCAAGATATTCACATATGCCTCCTGTACTCCTTGATTACGCAATGCCTCGATGACTGCTGGTATCTCTACGGAATGAAATGCTTTTTCATAATCTATGCAAGCCATGTAGAGAGGTTGATTGTACTCGGCAGATTTCTCTATTAACTGATTTATGGCATGGATATGATCCATCGTAGAATATCCCTTCCGGAAGCCAGCCTGTTCGCTTGGTTGGCTGAAGTCAAGTGTTGCCTTGATTGTATTGGAAATTATCTTGGTGAATATTTTATACAATACCGAAAGCTAGCTAACGGGCCTATAATTATTCAATGCTTTAACGTCTCCCTTCTTATGAATGAGTATAATGTTGGCGTTCTTCCAGCTTTCTGGTACATTTGAAGTCGTGAGGCATTGCGTATAAAGGGCCGCAAGCTTTTCAAGCATGATATGTCCTCCATCTTTTAATAAATCGACTGTTATTCCATCTTCTCCAGCAGCTTTTATCCGGGTCATGTCTTTCAGGGCCCTTCTAACTACACCGCCAGTTATGCAAGGGGCCTCTGTATCATGTTAATCACTACTTCGAATGAAAGTAGCTTGGCTGCTCTGGGTACTGTATAGGTCAGTACAGAATTCTTCCGCTGTTTTTACTATATCATCGAAATTGCTGATGATATTACCCTGCTTATCTTTCAGAGCATACATTTTGCCTTGTCCTATGCCAAGTTTTCTTTTCACTGATTTCATGCTGCGTCCATATTTTACTGATTCCTCAATCTTTTGCACGTTATAATTTCGGATATCCCTTACTTTCTTTTTGTTGATCAGTTTCGACAGCTCAGCGAATTCTATCTGATCTCTCGAGTTTGACACTTTCATGTTTTGCCGTTTCTTTATTACGTCCTTTGTTACTTGGGAGAGCTTGCCCACTGGTTGCCTTGGTGCCATTTTACTGCACCTAAACTCCCCGTGCACTAACTTGATCTAACTTTAATTCAGTCTAACTCACTGTAATTAACCATAATTACTGCTAATTAACGTTGTTACACGATTTAGAATATTCTGTGCGGAGCGTGCGGCATAAAAGATGTTCCACATTCGCTGCCAAGGTTTGTGAGTGGTGGCGCTGGATAACACTCCCAGGGTTGGTTCTGCTAGTAAAAATCTAAATACCCGAGAAAGTAGACGTGAAAACGGCACCGCGGTAGCTCAATTGGTAAAAGCGTCGCACGCGTAATGCGAAGACGTGGGATTGTTCCCCATCTGTGGCAAGTTGTTTTTTCATCCACTTTCATTTCTATGAATTTATCATTTCCTTAGTGCAGTTAGTAAGTACAAGCCATTCCCCTATGTTGTCCTTGGTGTGTCATTCTTTGTTGGCTTCTTATGATATGATTAATAATAACCAGGCCCCTAGGTTCCCTTTCGTCGCGTTCATTATATACATACATACATACATACATACATACATACATACACGTTCAAGTTGCGAAATGGCCTCCAGTGAGTGTAGAAGCGCACCAAAAGCAGCCGGGTAGGCAGGCCACCCTCACCCCTTCAAAGGTGCTCGAGGGTGAAGGGTGTTAATAAACTTTTGGTTAATAAACCCACACATGCTACCCGGCATGTGTGGGTGTGAAAGTCCGCGAACGCACGCAAAGTGCATCGAACGGCCAGTCGCGCGACACTTTTGCGTGTAAAAAATTAAATTATGGGGTTTTACGTGCCAAAACCACGATCTGATTATGAGGGACGCCGGAAATTTGGACCACCTGGGGTTCTTTAACGTGCACGTAAATCTAAGTACATGGGTGTTTTCGCATTTCGCCCCCATCGAAATGCGGCCGCCGTGGCCGGGATTCGATCCCGCGACCCCGTGCTCAGCAGCCCAACACCATAGCCACTAAGCAACCACGGCGGGCAATTTTGCGTGTATTCGCGGGCTTCTTTCAGGCTTGGAAATACACTTTTATATAGCACGTATTGAGCAAGAGAAAGCTGTATCGGCAGTTTCTCATATTGTTCTACAATATTCTCATTGAAACTTTTTATTTAATTATAACATTTGAGAAATTGAATAATTATATAGACTAATTAGGTAATTAGAAGGAATGCAAAAATTATCTGAGTGTCTCCAAGCGATGGCAAACAATATTACCTTGGTCCTGGGCAGCTACATGGAATTTGCATATTTTAAAATCTAGGTGTATACGCCCTGTACACATATGTTTTTTACTAAAACTGACTTCGGCGCGCACGCCCCATCGAGGGCTTATGAATCTGTAGTACTTTATTTTATCTGATTGCAGTAAATGTCGATCGAAGTACGATTGCGAGCTACTCATGCCTTACCTCACATAACCCGAATCTGGGCTTTAATATCGGTATTATTCAATTATAAAAATGAAATATAAAACAATAGTAAAATTACAATATGCTTGGAAAAGAACTTTGATCAGAGCATATATTTGTTGGTCTATAATATCTAACATAAAACAAAGCTGATAAAAAAGATGATTTTCATTTAATAATTCTGGAGCATGTAGTATTGGCCTCGAGGACAAACATTGGCTCCATCTGCTGAATACTCTCCGTGACGTAGAAAACGACATCACACGATACTGGCTGCTGAGGGTTCGGCGCATCCAGCGGTTCTGCGACGGTTAATTACAAGCGCTTGCATGTTTTAAGGGTTGTATATGTGGCGTCTCGGCTGCAAAACAACCTAGCGCGTACATCCCACTTTGGTGTGTAGTGAAGCCAAGGCTTTTAGTAAGCGCGACCAACCTGATGCTTTTCAGGTTGGATATTGGCTTTTCAGTTCGCATTGTCGTTCATAAAATAGCTACGAGTACTTTTGCCGCAATAGCAGTACTGTTCACAGCCGTCGTCCGGAGAGTGCGGCTTGCTAATTTCGCCAGAATTACCGCGGGGCGATGATTTATCATAGCTGTCAGTTGGGCGTGTTAGTAAACGTTCATGACGGAAAAAGCGCTACTAACACGGATACTTAGCAAGAACACAGGATACAGTGCTTCTTCTGCTGCATTTTTTTTGGCGGGGGGGGGGGGGGAGGAATGCGTTACTACCACATGAAAAAGGGCCCTTTGTACTTGAAATAACATTTAGAATAGCTGTCAGATGGGCGTGTTGGTAAACGTTCATGATGAAAAAAAGCGCTACTAAAACGGTGACTTAGCAAGAACAGCGCTTTGTCATGTGTTCTTGCTAAGTATACGTTCTGGTAGCGCTTTTTCCATCATGAATATTTATCACCGGTCTATTATAATACCTGGAAATTCAACTGCTTATATTTTTATCTCCTCAATCCGCGCTTCCGCCGTGTTCACGCAAGCAAGTCGCATGCGTCTCTGCGTAGGGTGTTTTGACTAATGTCATATCAAGCGAGCGCCTTACATGCCGTGTGTGCATCGCTTGCTCGACTCTTGCGATCATCATGTTGTTACGTTTTCGGTAACTTCATCAGCCAGGCATCTCGCTGCCGCTTCAATTTGGGATACGCGTGAAAACTCACGCCGGGCTCAGCCGAATACGTCCGGCACTGCGACACTGAGCAGTAATACCTGCTGTAAAAGTGGGCAACAAGTAAATTGCTGCCTTTGGAATGAAACACGTTATCTCATGGAGGAAGGAAACCCCAGGAGAGGCCCTGGCCAGCACGAATGTATTGGAGAAGGTGTGGCGGAAGTCACGTGCTGTTTTTCGCAAAGGATCACTGGGACGGGTACCCCAAATGTCAACGTTGCTATGGCAACCGCGCTCCTGAAGCTTTCGCTGCTACTCTCGGTCTCTGAAAAGTGAGATAAGATTTTTCCGCCGGTGTCTTTCCCGCAGCACCTTTTGTTCGTGAGAAAAGCTGACTTTGGAGTGTTGTGTGTAAGCTTGAAAGTTGGGTTTTGGGTCTGTGAGTGTGAGTGTCGGCCAGCAGCAGATACACTCAAGCAATCCCGCCTCGGGTCTTCGTCGTCTTCTTCAATGTGCCACGGAAAAACACAGGAGCGCGTCTGCTTCACTTAAAACTGCTACAGAAGTTTTGTAGGCTTTGTTTAGACGCGCGTCAGGAGCACACACTTCCGCCTGGTCGTAACAATGCAAGTTCAAAGTTCGCGCCCATCTGCTCCGGCGAGCTGCAGAACCCCTGATTGGACGCGCAAAGAGAGGTGGCACACCAACATGGCTGCACTTCCGGCTTCAAAAAAGTGACGTCAGGACCTCTCCTGTTTTGTTTCCTTCCTCCATGCGTTATCTAAATCCCCACAATCAAGGCTTCAATCGCCCAGCCAGAGAGCTGCGTTGACTGTGTGCAGAGGCAGCAAAGGTGGAGAAGGCGCGAACGCGAGTCACGTGATGTCACTTTCTACGTCACAGCGATGGCAGCGCCGGTCTCTCCAACGGTGGCCCTCGAGGTCAATAACTAAAATGGAGCATCCGGCGCCAGAAGTGCACTGAGCGCAGAGTTCTGTGACACTTAACCCTGCACCACTCGCGCCACTACTCGACGAGTGCCATCATGCGGTTTAAAATGACGTCAAAGATTCCTACGGGCTTCCCCGTTTTCCCGCCTGCCTGGGTCATGGGTGTGAAAGGCGCATTGGCGCGACCACATGGCCGAATGGGTAGCGCATTGGGCTATTGTGCTGAGGGAACAGGGTTCAAAACCAACCGTCGGACTGACTTGGGTCACTGAGTACGAGGCGATGTGTACATGCGTGCCAATCTTCTACGAACCTCTTCCACGCCGACATGGATCACTGCAGAAGCGGGACTGGGTTGGTACCACTGTCCGAAGAAACTCTTTCACGCCTACTTAGAGTACTGGGTATGTGCCACTCGATCAGTGCTTGTCTCGGACGAACCTGTTAGACGCCACGTTGGGTCACTGGGTATGTGCCAGTAGGTGGGTGCCGCTCTTCAATGAACGTCTTTGACGCCAACTTGGTTAACTGGGTACGTGCTACTGGGAACGCGCGCTTTTACAGTGACGAAAAAGATCCCTTAATATTATCCGATGCGGAGCGGAGTCGATGTCACGTCACAAGGCAATGACAGGAACCCTAGGCATTACCAGGCGGCGCCACAAATGCACTGGTACGTTCCGCTTTTCAATGCGCCTTTCACGCCAACGCTTTAGCGAGCTGCGCCATGAATGCACTGGGTATGTTCGATGAAGCTTTCGACAACTTGACTCACTTAGTATGTGCCACTGAGTGTGCGGCAAGCGAGGGGACAATTCTCAGCGTTCCCAGGCACCACCGCGCCACGATTCTCGTCTCAGAGGCCACGCGCGGACTTCGTTGACTGATGTAACGTCTTCCATGCAGGCAATCTTGGTTCCTTTGTTCAGGTGTTTAAATTCTTGACTGAAGTTTGTCAGCATTACTTTCGCTTTTCCTTCGTGCAGTCGAGCGATTCCTCTTGCGACGCAAATTTCACGGTGAAGCAGTAGATGTTCGGCGACGCCTTCTACGTCTGCGGGTGGTTCAGTGCACATGGAAATAGTGATACTGCATTAAGATGGGACGCTGACCTGATATTTTGGCGCACTCTAGACATGGTGACTCGGAGCACTCTCCGGGGGTATCGCTTGGCTTTGGATAGCTTTATCGACTCGGACTTCAGGTCGATGATCATGCCACGCTGGTTCAGGAAATCCATGATGAGAATTACGCCTCGCGAGCACTGTAGGACGATAACAAAGGTCGCAGGTAGGTCTATTAATGAACGGTAATTCTTGCTGTGTTGATTCAAGTCGGTATTGTCAGGTGTCCTCCAGGTGTTCAGATTTAAGGGCCTTCCCAAGTATTCTTTACTTTCCTCAACTTGGTGGCGAACTGTCCACTGACGACATAGTAATCGGCTCCCGTATCCACTAGGCCAGTGACGTTTTGGCCATCAATAAAAACGTCGAGGTCGGTGGTTCTTGGCCTTGCGTTCCGGTGAGGCCATGGCGTCGGATCATGGCTGCATCGCCTTGTCCCGGTGCAGTGACCTCGCGTCGTCGGGCTTTCTTGGGGCGGCATCTGCTTGGCTTTAAGGCAGCGTCTGAATGCCGGCGTTTCGTTGCGGCATCATCGAGGTGGCTCTTGCAACGTCGTCATCAGCGGCGGAGGATCTTCGGCATTTTGGCGAACAGCAAACGCACCTCCATCGATTGCTGCTTTTAGTTTTCCGGATATGGGCTTGGGGACCGGCCCCGGACTCGGCCAGTGTATGGTCGGCGCTTCGGTGACATATAGCGTCCTGGTGACGGTGAACGGGAAGGTTGTCGGCGTCTCCATTGCGTTGCGGCGATGTAGTCGGCGATGTCGCATGGTCACTCGCCAAGCTGTGGAAGCAGCGTGTTGACGGCGAACCCTCGTAGTCCCATCTCGCGGTATGGGCATCGGTGGTAGACGTGGCGCGCTTCTCCACAGTGATGCAGAGTGGGCGCTGGTCAGCAGCGCGCCACACGTCTGTATTTCTCGGAGCATTGCGCGGGCTGACAGGTGGATGGGCTGGCGGTGGAGGTGGTGGATGGCGACATAACTGTGGAGTTACCGGGCCCTGGCGCGGGCGCCGAGGAGGGACTTGATGGCGGGCGATGGCTGCGTAGCTCTGGCTTCGGCCTGAGGCTGCAGTAATTCTGGGGCTCCTAGCGACTGTTGAATTTCTTCCCGGACGACATCAGCCATCAATGAAACCTGGGGCTGCTACGCTGGAAACATTTTTAGCAGTTCTTCACGCAGAACTGCTCCTATAATCTCCCGCAGGTCGTTGGAGCAGAGCGCGTGAACTTCGGCGTGGTTTGACATCGAGCGACGACTGTATTGTCTAGTTCGCATTTCCAGCGTCTTTTCAATAGTCGTGGCCTGTGTGAGAAATTCTGCTACCGTGTTGGATGGGTGGCGCATCAGTCCGGCGAAGAGCCCTTGTATTGCACCACACGTAAGGAAACGAACTTTCTTCTCTTCGGGCATGTCGGGGTCGGTGTGGCGGAAGAGGCGATTCATCTGAGCGGTGAAAATCAATATGTTCTCGTTGGGTGTGACAAGGGTAGTTCAAGGGCGCGTCACAGGTCCCCGAGCCCACATGGGTATGGGCCATTGAGCTTCGACCCTTTCTGCACTATTACCAGGACCGGCCCACATGACAGGGATATGTGCCATTGAGCTTGGGCTCATTCTGCGCAATCACCAGGATCAGAGCCCATTTTTCAGCGTGACACCACCACCACCACCACCACCCCCGCCGACGCTTGTGAGCCTATGAAGCTTCGCTTAAAAAGAAAGAACAAATGTGCGCAAATAACTTTTGGTAGGCGCTTTACAAGCTATTTGGCTAGCACATGCTCTCCTAAAGCATATACGGGTTGTTCAAAACTAAATTTTACGGAATTTTTAAAAATCCGCTGTGGCAGATAGCATAATTCTTATAATTGAGCTGGGTTATTCGAAGAGGCGGACATTAGTATCACGAGAAATCGAAACACATATTCCACGAATTAACAAAAATTGACTATTTACCTTCTTAGTTAATTACTTTGCAACACATACTGCAATTTGCGAATTGTAGCCGGTGAGTTTGCAAGATGCATCCACTTGAAATGAATTTCCAAGATGACACCAGTTTCGAGATATTATTTCCCAAATTGTGGGTCGAAATGCTTGGGCGTTGCAGTTACTCTTGTGCTTCAATGTATAAAGCAGCATTTTGGTAAAAAAGTAATTGGAACAACAGTTTATTTTACGGCGAGTTTGATGGCGCATATCTCCAAACTGCGGTCATTGTGGAAATTCATTCCAAGTGGATACGCCTGACAAGCTCACGGGCTGCAATTCGTAAATTGCAATATGTGTCGTAAAGTAATTAACCAAGAAGTTAATAATGATTTTTGTTAATTAGTTGAATATGTGTTTTGATTTCTCGTGCTACTATTGTCCGCCTCATCGAATAACCCTGCTCAATGAGAAGAATTATGCTACCTGCCACAGGTGATTTCTAAGAATTCCGTAAAACTTAAAAATGAACACCCTGTATACACCAAGCCGGCGGGGGCCCAATGGATTTCTGGCTGTCGCCAATCGCTTCTGGCGCTTGCAGTACACAAAAGCGTGGCTTTTGACCTTGGCTTTCGTTAGTCTGAGAAGCGGTTGTTGGGGTTGCGATTTCATTTCGTCACACGTTAGTGTTGCCACGTTGCTGTTCGGTTTCAATACAATATACAAAAATCAGATTTTCTACTACATCGAATGCGCTTAACGTTTGCCAGCTTGCTGTGAGATACCTATGATTACATGCAATCCATATTTCAAACTAGAAAATTTGGTGTCATGTCCCCTTTAACCAAAGTTACCCGCACACGTTTGCAAACTCTCTCTCTCTCTCTATTGCGCGCTCATGCTGTCGAATGCAACGGTTCAGGAATGAAAAGCGGCAGAAACCCACAGCGTGGACATCGCAGCTGTGTAGCCAATAAAATTTGCAGCTAGAACGGTGGCACTACGAGGACCACGCATACCATCATGCAGGATACCGAGCCCGTCTAGCCATTGAAACCGAGGCTACGCCAGCTACTCGCGCAACTATCGCTCAATCACTTGGCAACATTTCCGTCGAACTCATCAAGGTCGGCGACGGGCTTATAAAACGCCACAGTTACGACACAGTGCTATGCTATTCTCACATTCGTTAAATATGACTCGAACCATACAGCAGTGATTTTTATCAGCAATAATAAGCTTTCATAAGTGGGCTCAACAGGGACAGCGCTCAAGTATTACAAGAACTGTCGCCTTAGGTGAGAGCGGCTGACCTGATGCCCGTCTCGTCCTCTTGGTCCAGGAGGCCCTTGATCACCCTTTGGACCCTGGTGACCCCTAGGTCCCGGCAAGCCCTGCGGTCCTCCCGGGCCGGGTCTGCCATTGAACGGGCCTGCACCGCTGAACAGTCCTGACGTGTAGCCGTTGTCCAGCTGCCGAAAAAAGGTCAAGGGCGCAAAAAATTGAATACCGAGAGGAAGAGGCCGTAACTTTTATTAGTTCCAATAAAACTAAGGCCCCAGTTCGGGCCTCTTCAGTAGGCTCAGACCTTTTGGCCCAGCACATACTTGGTGTGCCGCACCAGCAGCCGCTGACGTATATATATATAGGAAAATCAGAAGCACAAGTTCGCGGTTATCGTAGGTTTATTATTTACCCAACAGTTTCGGTCGGTGGACCGACCTTTTTCAAGGAATATATATATATATATATATATATATATATATATTAGTGATTGTGTGCGAGTGATCCGCCCCCCTCCCAGCTGCCGGGACTCTTGTTGGGAAGTAATTTGGGAAGTACTGTGTTTTTTAAACTGGAAGCGGGGGGCCCTCCAATAATTTGTAGCCCCAGTGCTGAGTGGCCGCACATTGTAGCCATTCAGCATATGATTTATATTTGCCGCACGTGATTCAGTCTGCAAGCTTTTTATTGCACTGGGCCCGAATTCACGAAGCTTTTTTTTTCGTCATTACTTTTTGACATTGCTTTGCCGCCTTCGCTACTAATATGTCAAGCATCAGGATAGAGTGAAATTTCCTCTTACGAATAATTCCAGGGTATTATAACTGCTGTGAATACGGGCGTGGTCCCATAATCGCGTAAACCTAGAATATTTCGTAACAGAAAATGGCAGCCAATGCGGATGCTGGGCAGATCACTGGCGAAAGCCGCCGGGTAATGCCAAAGAACACTTACGAACGATAACGTTTGTGAATACGGGGCCTGCTTTTTTTGCGGCAATCATGCCATATAAACATAGCCATTTCTAATAAGACGAAACAAGTCAAACGTGTCCACTGTGAGAACGGCGCTCCCACCATTTCCTCGACTTCCGTTAGCGCTATGTTGGTTACCAAAACAAGGAAATGGCGCTAAGGGGTGATAAGGTTATTAGAAATGAAGATAGTAAGAGTTCACTACTTCTCAGCGGGTACACAATACCGGCAAGGGCGTGGAGAACGTGAACGAGGACAAGCGCATCGTGGATTTTATTTGATTTCCTTTCATTTCCTTTCATTTCAGTCAAGGCCTGATGGCATCACACTGTTGTGAAGAACTGGCGCAGAATCGACAATATTGTGTAGGATGAGGGCACTGTGGACCTGGAGTAGTGACGCCATTGTTCCACCCCATTTCGATACCCGCAATGCGACGGAGAAGGTTTATGGTCACGTTGATTTCTCCTTCAAGAATAGATACCTGTTGGGTTGATCTAAGCAGGCGGTCTAGAATCGCACCAAGAAAACGATGCTTGCGTACGACTTCAATGCGCCCTCTGACCGTCCACGAAAAATGTCAAGTTCTTCAATTTCTTTCTTGTTAAAGACAAAACCACTGACTTGGCCTGAGAAACCTTCATGCCTCGCTTCTTGGCGTAATCGCTTACTACATTTAAGCATTGCTGAAGAGGGTGCTTGACGATCTCAAGCAACTTGTGAATGCCCATATTCATATATGTTCTGCGTACAGCCAAGGCGTTAGGCAGCACCGCTGGAAACCCTGTTGTTGCGACGCTGAAGAGAAGCCGGCTTAGAACACTTCCTTGGGACAACCATTTGCTCACTTTGTATCTGTCGCTATCGCCATCATCGGATCGTAATACACTATCCGCCTATCTCGCAGAAAGGTTGCCATCCGTTTTAGAGCACGGCCATGCACTGCAAGCAAGGCAAGCCCGCGCAGAAGAGACTGGTGGTTGTCCAAGTCGAATTCCTTTCTAATAGCTACGAACAACAGTAACCGGGACGTTCCCACTGTTCACCTGATTTTCCATAAACGTCACTAGGTCAAGGATACAGTCCTCAGCACAACGGCGTCTTCAAAAGTATGCAATTTGTTCTGGACAACTAATACTGGACTCATTCTACTACTGAGACCCAAATTCAATACTTCTTTTCATAACTTTGGATTTTAGATGGTGCGACTGACCGTACTGATTGAGTCAAGAGATAAGGGGCGATTTACGTGGCTTCAGTAGTGCAGCGACGTTTGTAATCTTTTAACACGAGGTTAATGCATGATTCCATCCACATATGATTGAATAAATCTAGAAGAACCAGCGTACCGGTGGGGTTGAGACTTTTTGAAAACGCAGTACAATTTACTGTCTGGGCCAGGTTGTATAGGCCAGCGTAATCAGAGGCGGGTCACGTTGTCCGATTTCTATGAGGATTTCACAAAATTTATTAGCAACGTCGCGTTCAGATAATCCGAGGTCTGTGGCCAGAGCTCTGAAATGACTGCGTTGGGACACTGGATGACTTAAAGCATTGATTACTTGCCATCTTTTCAGGCTACCTTGTACTGTATTTTGTCCTCAGGGTATAGGAGGAGTTTGATCACCATGGACACGTCGTATTTCAAGGTCAGTTAAAGTTTGTTGCTATCTGGTATTCATCTTACTTAAAAACAAAGTGCAAAGGAATATATTGCCGGCATGTTGCAAGAGTGATTTCTGTATTTATTTTCTTAGTTTTCAGCAACATTGTTATGCTCTCCTCATTACTAACACTTGTTGTCTCCCCCTCCCTCGTTGTACTCATATATATATATATATATATATATATATATATATATGTGTGTGTGTGTGTGTGTGTGTGTGTGTGTGTGTGTGTGTGTGTGTGTGTGTGTGTGTGTGTGTGTGTGTGTGTGTGTGTCCCTAGGGGCGAGATAGTTCTAGTGTGCACAGCTTAGTGAGGCAGTCGCGCTCATACTCGACCAACCTCTTTCGCCAGTCCTTATTTCGTTTTTGAAAAACAAACACACGTTTGGAAAAAAACCAAGTTGTTTGTGTGCGCCTGCATTACAAATATCTACCGTCTGCTTCGAATGAGAAAAGCCATAAATTTTAAAGGCAGTGCAACGGAAACAAAAATGTCTTTCTCTTTGGTAACGTGATGCTATAGTGGCGACGGACGTCGGTGAATGTGTGAGAACCACTTAATAACTAATTAATTAACCTAAAAATCCCGACCTAATTCCTATCCGTTACTTTGTGGAACATGTTGTCATTGCAGAATCGAAGCTGGTCAGCGCTCGAGACACATATTAGGAATCTTGAGACTCTTGAGAATCTTCGAACCACTCGTCCTCACGCTCTATCTCAACATACTCTGGTGGTCCATTTACGTTTTCGTTTTTCTCGTAAAGCGCGAAGGAGGCTTTTTGGGGAAAATATTGAATCACTAACTTGGTACCTCTCCCCAAGTTTGGGAAGGGATCTCTTGAAACTTGCGCAATTGTCCAGGACACCTTCTACATTCACAGAGCACTGACCGGCTACACTTCAATGGTAGCAACATAAGTGTCCTAAAATATTCATCTGCGAAATAATTTAGCCCATTTTCGTGGACTATGAGCGGAGATGGTTGCCTGTTTGAATCACGTCCCACTCCGCGTTCGTGGAAAAACGTGAGCTGAGGCTGCGTTAAGCACTGTATTTTAAATTTAGCCTTGGAAGACCACCCAAGGACTCTACGGACAACTAGCCAGAGCCCTCAGGTGTCACTAGCACAGTCTCGCTTAATGCTCAGGGTGAGTGCCACGCTGAGGCTCAACTTCCTAGTCTTTTACCTTCGTGTCGCGGCTCGCCAGAGCTACATAACGAAACAGTTATTATCACACATTTAAACGATGTGCGCCGCCGTTACAGGAACTCGTTAACTAAAAAAGTGCACAGGCATCTCCATTGAACTGCCTTAGAAATTTTAAAGGGAAGCCTTTTTTGGCTACTGTCCCGGGTTTCACATCCGTCCGTGCTGTATCGTCGAGTAGGACACAGCTGACGAGCTTATATAGCACCTAATTGACTCATAAAACAGTGCCAGTGCACGCCTTTGTGTTCTTCACAGTAAAATCATGACGTAAATCCGGATACATACATGCAATGTTGGCTCATAGGTGTCAATAAAGCCGACTGAATTCTTAGTAGAAAAGCAGATCATGTTTAACGACTTTTTTGATCTGACGCCAATATTCTCGACCTACGCCGAACGTATTGGCAGTCGACACTTGATGTATACCACAAATCGCACTTTTTTAAATGCGCGTAACTCCCGCTTCTCACGACACGGAGGGCGTGCGTGCCAGCGGTGCACGTGCTGGAGCACGTATACTTCACCGCAGACCTCGTCGAACGAGATAACACGCCGAATGAGATGAACATTCAAGCCTGAATTTCTTCGTTTACGGACGTAAAGAGAATAGGCGCGCATCGAGCATAAGCTCAAGCACCGTCTTTTAAATTATCGTCTCGGCTCAACATGTCTGAATGATATTCCAGAATCGAGAGCCCGTGAAGCCTTACTACCGCCGCAAATTAGTCGGTGACATATGTCGTATTATTTAACAAAGTTGCTAATAAAGCTACTTGGGAAATCAATTTCAGAATGATCAATTTGGAAAAGAGAAGCTGGACGGGGGTTTGTGCATGACTTCGTAGTTATTAGTGCTGTGCAAGTGACTTAGCTAAGCAAACTTATAATCATGCTGGGATTGCTAAATGGGGACATCATGTGTGAAAGTTGTACTTCACACATGCACAACGTCGTGCGATTTTTCCAAGACGGTGTTTTTGCTTTCTCCAGATGTATTCATGTCTTTGCTGATATTTCTGCTCTTGTAGCATCATTTCATGTACGATACATTTGTTACCGGTTACCACTACTAATTGGAGATCCCCCTGACAGTTTTCACTTCGGGACGTAATTGTCTATAAAAAGCAAAAGTGGATCTAGGAGTATGCAGATTATCAATAAAATCAAAACTTCAAATGCCAAACTCAAGTTGGCCCTTCAGCCCTCGAAATATGTTTTTTTTGGAGCGGTCTATTTAAAAAAGACGGTGTACGCCGTACTGCAAACAGCAAGCATGTAGAACATATTAAGGAGACAGCAAAAGCAGACGCTTTATACTTCATCATCATATAAAGTCTCACATTATTTTTCTTTAAATTTCGTCGATGTTGATTTCACTCTTTCCCCGCGTCATAACTAGTAATAAAATACGAAGGAAGACATATATCGTGACACAATTAACACAAATTGGTTAAAGTTGACCCATGCTTTACCTCAAATATTCTCGGAGCCGAAGGACCGGGCTGTCCAGGGGGACCTGGCAAACCCCTGGGTCCGGGTATTCCTGGCAAACCATCTATTCCGGGCTGTCCTGGTGGACCCTGTTGTCCGGGAACGCCCTATAACAGACGACTGACGTCAGCAGTTCGTGTCATGTGCCCTAGGAAGGCCGTTGCTGCCGCAACAGCGAACGAACGCTGATGGTTTCAGCGCGGAGACCAGCGCCACCACACGAAGCCTAGCAATCGCAGGAAGTAGATCTCATCTACTTATTTGTATGTCACGACGCCTCCACAATCGCTTGTCCTTAGTTAGAGTACTCAGCAGTCTCGGAAGGCACGGTGGCTCATGTCCTCCATGAGTGGGCAACTTCATCGTTCATGCCAGCTTGGTGTAAGGGATTGAACAGGATAACGTCGCTGGTAGTTTAGAATTACGCCTTTTTTGTCCAAAGGCATACGGTTGGCATCGATCAATGTCAATCAGAGACAAGTAAGTTAATGTTTTAGAACATAGAAGCGCCGAGCCAGCTCTTTGCGAGAAGGCAATAGTCGTTACCTGTGGTCCTTGTGGCCCTTGCGGTCCGGGTGGACCCTGCAAACCCATCGGACCAGGAGGACCCTGCAATGCGTTGACGGTACATCAGGCGTGGAACTCTCTGTTGAGCACAAACAAAATATTAGCCTTCGGTCGACGAGTGATTCAGTACACTCAAAACCAGGATTCCTGAATGTCGTGACTTTTGAAATCGCACGTGGTCTGCCCGATCTGGAGCTCCATTCCCATGCCCTTCTGGTTCTCAATGCCGCCATTATGTACCGCATTAAGCTGAAGTAGTGTTTTGCTGCCTTAATCTTCTCCTTTCTGTAATAGGAGTCCAAAGTTATAGGAGCTGGCGTCGATTTGTCCAGCTATTTCGAAGTATATCCCCGAAGCAGACGCCATTTAGTACCATTTAACAAATGTTATTCAGTTATAAAGCATGTTCTCCAGGGCCATGAACGGTAACTCGCCAATATTACCGAAAGGAAAGGTGTACAGACAATCGATGCATTTTGTGCAAATTTTCAAATGTGCGCGAAACTGTCCTCTCTTTATCTCCCCTCTCTCTCTCTTCATCCCTATATCCCCATCCCCCAGTGCAGGGTAGCAATACGTCTGGTTAACCTCCCTGCCTTCCCTCTCTTCTATTTCTCTCTCCCTCTCTTGCCAACACTACCCTACGGGGCCCGAAACTTGGCAGCATATCGCAAATGAACTTGAAAGAAAGCTGAGGTTTGCGCAAGAACGGATAAAACGGAAAGTGCTAGGTGCCACGTGAAGAGCTGGGAAGACGGCAGCGTAAATTGGCAAGCAAGCGCAACTACCTGATATTTTAGTTGAGATTAAGAAAAACAAATGAACGGGCGGCTGTGGAATCTGTATAACATGTTAACGGTGGTCTATTGGGGTACCCTGAATTGGTGCAGAAAAAAAAGGAGCAGTCGAGGGTGACCAAAGTTGCATGATGAGAGTACGTAATTTGGTGACATATCCTCCTATCTGACAGCTCAGGCACACACGAGTTTTCATGTCGATTTGTATTACTAACATTTATGTTACGAATGCGAAAAAAATTTAACATCGCGGCATCTTCATATGCGTGCAGAAGGTAACACACTCCTTAAGTTTCTTGCCATAAAAACAACTTTTCTTGTCCTGAACACCGAGGTGAAGGCGTACCAAGCTTTGGTAGGTCTGCTTTCACGACAACTCGGACTATTCGAAACGTATTTCACGGGTGTTTTTCATCGCATGTGACGGCGCAGCAGTCATTTCGTGACATATAAAATTGGTTCCAATTTTCTCGAAAGCTGACAGCAAGATAATGATTTAACACGTTCTACACGATTCCGCATGCCCCCGACTGTGTATCTGGGATGAATATTTTACGCAATCGCTTTCGAATTCATTTTGAAACGAACGAAAAGAACGTGCCATCTAATGCGTATCAAGTTTCACGAGGATGGAGACGGCGGACAGCTGTAACTGAGCATCACTGTCAGAACCCTTTCCCTGCAATGGCCTGTAAAATAGGATGCTGATTGAGAATGGGATCAGCATGCCAACTCAGAAAATGAGCCGTGATTCAGTCGGCTCGTGACATTAACCACATAAAAAGCGGTGCTAATTTCTATTATGATTACGCTGTTGTCTGGCGCCGTCGTCAGCGTCTAATTACACACCGTCTGAAGTTGAAACATAAAGAGATCATAGAACTGGTACTACATTCTGCCACGTCCGATGTACCGAAAAACATTGATAAAAGGCTCAACGTGTTTGCGGCGACATGGAGGGCACGTATGCGAATTCGCTACGTGCTGATGGCGAGACAAAATCCCGAAATAAACATATTTTACGACCAGTACGTGAGACGCAGAGGTGATCGCCGTTGAATATAACGGCACTTCGTACAATGCCTTAGCTCCATTGCAAAGGACATCAAAATTATAAAATATAGTGAGAAAGGGCGAGAGTTTCTCCGGTAAATATGCTTGAACATGCCGATTTAATTAGTTCGTATGCACAAAATACACTGAAGGGGGGACGTAACATGTTGGAATGTTTCTTTTATCCATGTAGTATACCGCTAGCCTGGAAGAATTGGAAGCACGACTAAAGGACACAAAGGGAGGAAAAAGGCTACACCACCTATCTCCATGGGCAGACGTGGAAAGCTGATAAGCATGCTCGCTTTCGGTAAGGTCAACATACTTCGCTTTGTTCATCTAAATGATAAACCACCTACACACACGAGTATCCGCCACTCTGCAAAGGCTATGAAACGGTAATGGCAAACAGTATAACCACAAGTTACGCGAAGAAGCATTGATGACTGTGCACTTGATTGATGAAGTGGAGAAGTCCACTTGATCAGGTGAGGCCAATTTACCTTTACGCATTCTTTTTATGGGACATGACAGTCCCTTACTGAAAGATCAGATGGCATGACGCATTGTTCAAGAAGGTACTGAACAGCATAAGTCAATCAATTAATGATCACATAAGCAACTCTTGTGCGCGCCTTTTGCTAAATACTGTCCTCCGCTCAGAAGATTAAAAGGGGCGGTTGGGGTTCTGTCAGCCGTAGGTGTCAGAAGCTGCCCGACCACCTATCTCGCTTACTTGCAAGCCGGGAGGACCATCTTTGCCATCCTGGCCAGCAGGACCCCGGGCAATAGTGGAGTTGGCAGTACAGTAGCACATGTCCAGCTGGGAAGCAACGCGACCGAAGCATAGAACAGATCAAAAGAAGTTCATTTGATCAATATTAAAATTATTTTAAGAATTGGATTTCAGTGTGCACAGAAAAAGTTCGATATCAATACGACATCAGTATCGATTCGGGATCAATAGTAAAGATTATTTTTTTTAATTTTATCTTGGTGTGCACAGAAAAGTTTCGGTATTCACAGAGACCGGCGGAGTTGAGCATTCTGTCAGCAAGTACGACTGGAAGAGGTGAGATCAATGCGCGTTAATATTTTCATATTGACATGCAAAATAAAAAAGGCGCTTTGAAATTGTATGCCAATCATAGAAACTGATACATTAATGACAGCAATGCTGAATCAGTGTGTTCCCACACACTTCGGAAGTACTACGCATCTTTTTTCTAGCTGTTCTTAGCGACGGCTCCCACGGATGCTGCATTGCTGCAACACACCGTCAGCTTTCGCCACTGCAGCCGTAAAAACTTGGAGCTGACCTCGAATGTGGAGCCGCTAAAACGCAAAGCCAGAAACAAAAATTGTGGATTATTAGGAAAACTGCGCAAACAAGTTGAATTGTCGAATGCGGTGTACGGCAAAGCAACTTTTATTTTAGAATCATCGATAATTATGTTTCAAGGCAGAAACTTGGGATTCTAGTGTGTTCTTAAAATAACATATAATATCCGAGCACCCGCCGCACGCCGGCCTACACCGCCGCCCAAAAGCGACTGTGGAACTCCCCTTAACAGCTTCAGTGCAAAAGGATGCTTACCTCTGAAATCACGTCAAATTCCGTTTTTGCAGACGTCCTGTCGACATAGTGCGTTTCTGGAGTCTTTAAAAGAAAGAAAAAGTAAACTTAAGCGAAAAGATCCACGTAGGCAAGGCAACTGAGTGAAGTCCTAAAATATACATCCAAAGGAAATTTGCTGCACTTCGACCAATCTCTAAGGAATTGAGTACGAAACGAAATAAACGGAGTAGGACAAGTTCCTCGACTGCAAGATGAAGTATCGGTTCTTTCCTGAAGAATTTCATTCGGAAAGCAAATACTCGTTATTTTTATATGCTCTAGAGAAACCTGAACTCCTTTGTTCAAGAGGAGTATCTGTGCACTCAAGTAGAGACCGTTTAGAGAAATACACAAAATGATAAAGTTCATTTGGGCTTCAAAATTACAATGTTTCACCCTGAAGGGGGACTGACGACACGGATGAACTCCATGGCTGCTTTAATAAATTGCCTTCAAATTTTCTGATGACAAATCGATCACGTCTGAAAACGCCTTCCAAAGCTACACAGTGAGCTATAAGAGACATAGCCCGTTGTGTATTGTAGGGACGGTATACTGGAATGATTTCTCCCATTTGATTCTATTTCTTTTTTATCATCCATCGTTCAAGATCTGTCAATTGTCGAAGCAACTTGAGAGCGCCACTTGGACCCCTGACGAAACGCGAAGAGAAATAACATTATTTCGGCCAAGGTTTCCAAATTTATTTTGATCTACTGGGCATTCACTCCGCGCACTTTTCTGCAACGCCGACACTACCCGCACAACGCCGTGGCGATCCTCCCCCATGGAACCTGGGGCCTATTTCACCAAGCTTTTCGCTCGAAAGTGTTCTTTGCCATTGGCCCGTCACATTCGTTAACAATATGTCGAACATCAGGATTGGCTGGGATTCACTCCGACGAACAATTATAATCTAGGAACTTATTTTTAATGCGGGTCCTGAAGCCTAGCCCATTCTGGGCCGCAATAATATATCGATTTCACCTCTTTCCTTTTGGAAACAGGTGGTGTCCAAAACATCACGACTATGACATGTTCCAGCTCAAGCAATCGCTTCCGCCACATGCAGCCAACAAAACCAAAGCCTCTGAGATCCGTATTTGTTACTTTCGAGAGCAGGTCTCTCTTTTATCGTCTGAGCTTGTCAGGATTTACATTGGAATGACCTTCTTACCGTGGCTTCGTAGGTTTCTGTAGCCTCAGCTGCTTTCGCCATGATTCCTGCAAAATGATAACGCCGTGAGCACGCCGCCCTCAGAGGAAAATAGGTTTCACTTGATGGTACTGTCCCTAAGGTAATAGGCAGTTTTATAATAGGGGCACCCAGGCTTACGACACCTGTACAAGAGATGGCGTCTTGACACTGGCCACGCAATTGCACTAAGACCTTCGCCACTTGCTTTTTTTTGCCAGCAATTTTCACACTGGTACAAGCTGCCCCGCCAGAATCAAAGAAATTGCTTGCTCATCAAATTTCTCCAAGTATCTGAATAGTCATTACACACAATGAAATGTATGACATGTCTACCATTGTGCATTATATACACATACTTTCCTTGCAATACTCCCTGCGAGGGGGAGTGTGGTGATGGAGATAAGAAAGGGGGATAGAGGATTATTAATGATATAAAAAGTAAAGGGAACTGGCCAGCTGCACGACGAATATGCATTATGCAGTGGCTAGTGCAGTGGACGTCGTACTGAAAAATGAATTGTGCAAGCGGCTCGTAAGAGCTCATAACATGCATTATCGAACTTCCCTACAAAGTTGCTTTCTGCTTTCCACTGCTTTCCCGCTAAACAGAACTTACATGCAGCGAGATAGGTTAGAGTTGACACAGATACTCCAGCGTAAAATATCGGAATCATATGAACAGGTTAACCAAAAATACTGTGTGGAAAGGGGGTATTTTAATTTGCATGTAAGTGACGCCGTGGTTACATAGCCATAGATTCTATGGAATCTATGGACGCCATAGATTCCATAGTCGCGAGCGAAAGATTACGCACAGTGCTGTTTTACTGAGCTTTGTTTTTGCAGAAGAATCGAGAGCTGAGTGCGTTGATCCTTATTTTTAAAGTAGTAACAGCGCACAAAGGACAACGGACGGTGAAAGACACAACACAGCGCCCGGGAAGCTGCTACTATAGTTTGCCGAAGCGGTTTTTGTTCGCTTCTGATAATTTTCTTTGTAAAATCAGGTACGATGACTTTTAATTGTACAGCTACAGTTCGCAATGATAGCTTCGACAACGAACTGTGCATCAAAACTGCAAGTACCCCATCGAGTAGTATTACTGAGACCACCCACAATGCGCCGCTAGGATCTAGGCAAATCATCTGTATATGAATATTGCACCCGCCAGATGGCGCTACGATTGTTTTATTTATTATCACAGTTTCGAAATAAGGTGGCCGATCCCAAGGCCAAGCTTGGGAGTGCTTGTGCTTCCAAGTTCAAGCGCAACCATGCCCGGTCATAACGAGCACGAGCAGGTGAGCACTAGCAGATCACGGATACTCTTGCTCTTCATTTGAGTGGTTATTATTATTATTATTATTATTAGTAGTAGTAGTAGTAGTAGTAGTAGTAGTAGTAGTAGTAGTAGCAGCAGTAGTAGCAGTAGTAGCAGTAGTAGTAGTAGTAGTAGTAGTAGTAGTAGCAGCAGTAGCAGCAGCAGCAGCCGCCGCTGCGGGAAGCGATAGCAGCTCTTTACATCAACTTTGTATAATACTTGAGTGCGTTTATCTGCCATGCATCTAAAACAGACAGGCGCTGCCACACAGCCTCGAATTGAGCTTTTCCGCAAAAAATTAGGGTACCTTTGCTGTGCGCCATAAACATAACAAAAGCACGACTATAAAACAGTGTCGCGTCCTTATCAACAAGTCAGGAAAGTCTTCTCAAAAAGTATTAGTTTTCTTTTTTTTACCATTTGAATCGTACAGCTGTCATCCTCCCGCCACGTAGTGGTCGGCCGCACAACTTCGGCAACAAAACCATCGTTACTGTAAATGCGCAACTGAAAGTATTTCAGGGTTAAAGCGCAAACAAAACAACTAGGATAGCCGGCTGCGGCTGCTATTGCTCGCATCGTGGTGTGAAAACTAAATAAAACAAACATAAAATAGAAAATGAGTATAAACTCACCATAAGGTATCAGGGGTGGTGGAATTGGTGGCAGGTTGTCTTTTTCGACGCGAGTGTAGAGAAACAAAATACGAACAGAACGTAAATAAAAGAGCAGTTTACGTGTTGAAACAGTGCGTCTGAAAGTGTGTTCAAGAAAGGCTTCATCCACAGAAAATGCTCATTACATGGCAAAAGCGAGGCAACAGTTCGCACTCTCGAATGGCGACAAAAGTCCGGGCCAAGTAAAGGACCGAGAGAGTCATATGTGCAACTATTTAAAAAAATTTAATTCTTGAGTTTTCCATGCCAAAATCACGACCTGATTATGAGGCACGCCATAGTGGGGGACTCCGGAATAACTTGGACAACCTGGGGTTCTTTAACGTGCACCTCAATGTAAGTACACGGGGGAACTATTTTCTAACAGCGCTTCAACGATGCGGGCTCTTCGTATCTAAAGACATCACTTCAAGTGCATTTTCTTGAAGCTCTAGATAACTCTAATCATCTTATGCTATAATCTAAGAATCCAGTCGCGATTTTCTCTATCCCATGCACGTCCCGCTTGGCTGCGCATAACTTAAAATTTTAACAAATTTTCCTGCGAAGATGAGTGTTTCGGTGTTAAAGTTTGTTGGAACCAAGAAAGCGGCGCAGTGTACGCTGCACGCAACCCAAGTTTTAGACAAACGGTGCGACGGTGGAAGCCTTCTGGTGGGAGCCTCCTTCTATATTCGCAGTAACAGCATCGGCGCATAGCCCAATATCAGTCCTCACACACGCAAAAATCCATCGGCCAGAAACTGATAATGAAGGACAAACAAAGTATGCTTCTCTGAGGCTACTAGGAAACGTATACTGAAGGCAGCGTTCGTGCGTCACGTGAGACGTTGCGTCACAGTATCAGAAGTGGGTATCGCAGGGGCTTGACCCGCTGCCTCGCGAGTCCGTTCTCGCCGTTTCCTTCCTACGTGTACCTTTGTTTTTTTTTTTTACGTGCATAGCATCAGCTGCGGAGCCTAGGGAGCATATGCAAAAATTGCGAACGTGGCGTGACAGCGTTTTTCGAGTCGTTGTCAGGGCCGGTCGCCAGGCAGCTTCTTCTCGCGTTAAACCGTTGCGATTTCAATTTCGGCGTGCTCCTGTCCTAGCATTCGGGCTACAGACAATGAGCATGAAAGTCACAGCCATAGAAAATAAAACTTAATGACCGCGGGACTACATTAGGGTACCATGAAGACAGGCCAAAACTTTAACGCCAACATTCAGCAGGCATAGTCTTAGCGCCACTCGCCGTTTTCCGCCCACGCGGGGAGACCCGGCTTTCTTCAAGTGAGTCGAGTGCGTGACACGCGCGTCCCCGTGCGCATCCACATGGCTAGCGTGTCGCCGAACTTGGCCGAATTGACCTGGCCGCTTATCACGGGCCACAGATTCTTTGTGTGGTGCATCCTGTAAACAAATTTTTAGTTTAATATGTGCTGAACGGACCCGCACAGTACCGCGAGCTGCACGATCCCTATCGAAGTTCATATCGCACTGCCCTTTACGCAGCTGGATTTATATAGTAAATGTATATGGCCTTCGTATCAGAGACCAGTACGAAAATGCTCAGTACATCGAGCCAGGAATTGGCAAGCGCTGCTACGAGGACTTGCTGGATTAGGGCCGCTATAACGTAAAATGATTCCAAACTGTTTTGATTCCAATTTCTGCAATCAGCCTCCACAATTGGTCAAAACATTTTCGGGCCGCTCCCAACTTCGCCTGTCGGTCACGCGACGTCACGAAAACCGCAATAGCTCCCCATCTGATGTAACGTGTACACACTGATTATGCATGATTAAACCGCACAAAAGAAAAATAATCATTCCTGATTCGATGTCTTTTCACCAGTAGCTCTCTGCTATTGTTCCAATCTTTTCTGGCTACGCCCACTTCGCCTGTCTGTCACGCGACGTCACAAAACCGCGAAAACTCACCACGTCAAAGTGACGTGTACGCGAAAAAAATGCATTAATATGCCGAACAAAACTGAAAATTTTTCTGAATAGCTACACACTGCCCCGTTCCGAAAGGAATAGAAGATGACTGCCCGCCGATCGTTCAGGCCCTCGCTATTCGCACCTGCCGGTGAGCATGTATTTATTTGCGCATGATAAACCTTTCTGCGTGACAGTAAAGCGTTATCGAACCCTTTCGGCATGCATACGACATCACTCTGTCAACTCTTCCTTGTTGAGGATCCGTTTTAGCGGCATTCTTATGCTTCCGTTTCACGCCGCCGCGATTTTCGACCAGCGACCGCTAGCTAAGTAAGGCTAAAGCGGACCAATCAGAGAAGCCGGCACCACCCTCTTCATGCGGTTATCTATTTTCACTGTGCTGGATCGGCTCCATCGAAACCCTCTCCACTAGAGCGTGCTCCGCGCCTCTTGTCAGCCAATTAGATAAGAAAAACCGCTGAGTGTAGACAATGTTATTGGTTTTGAAAGCGAACAAAGGTGACATCCTATAGACGAGGAGAGTGTTTCATTGTGTTGTTCAGACAACGCTGCGGGTCACCGCCCGATGCTTGCGTCGGTGGTTACGCAAATTTGACGTCAGGAGTTTGGAATCAAAACGGTTTGGAATCATTTTACGCTTTAGCGCCCTAGGTGTCTACCGTTTTAAGAACAAATGCCTTCTTGGCGAGCTATCACCATTCTTCCGCATCGGGTATGTTTCTGACCTCTTTCCTGGGCCGATCCCGGAGATACTGCAGCATAAATATGTGAGCCGATATGTAATACTCGGTATGTGCCCCTGGTATGTCTGGTCACCTAGATGTTCCGGATATATATATATATATATATATATATAGGGTGTTTCAGCGAACACTTTCCAAAATTTCTACGGATTGCCTGCGGAAGATAGCACAATTCGAGTTCATGAGCTGGTCTGCTAGAAGAGGTGGACGTTAGTTGCACAAGAAATTGAAATGCATAATCGAAGAATTAACAAAAATGCACTAATGAAGTTTTAACTTAAACCTGATGGCCCATATTGCAATTTACAAATTGTAGCCGTGGAGTTCGCGAGGCGGATCCACTTGGAACGAATTCTCGGGATGACACCAGTTTCGACATATTAATTCCCGAACTTTGCGAAGAAATGCATTAACGTTCTATACCCTTAAAAGTGAAAAAGGGTGTAAATGTGTCTATAATCACCCCCTTAGGGTGTTACTTATATAAATCACCCTAAGCGTTTCAGTTATAGACACATTTACACCCCTTTTCACTTTTAGGGGTGTAAATTATTTTACAGCGTACTTAGTTTCTTAACAAAACGTCGCTTTATGCATTGAAGCACAAAATTAACTAGAACGCCAATGCATTTCTCCGCAAAGTTCAGGAATTAATATCTCGAAACTGGTGTCATCCTGAGAATTAATTTCAAGTGGATCTGCCTTGAGAACTCCATGGCTAAAATTGTAAAATGCAATATGGGCCATCAGATAATTAGTTAAAAACTGAATTAGTGAGTTTTTGGTAATTATTCAATCATATATTCCAATTTTTTGTGCAAATAATGTCCGCCTCTTTGAGTAGACCAGCTCATTAACTAGAATTTTGCTTCTCCCACAGGCAACCTTAAATAAATTAGAAAGTGTTCGCTGAAACACCCTGTATATATATTGACACGTATACATGTTTATCTTTCACCGGTGGCCGCTTTCCACCGGCTAACAAATGTTAAACGTTATCGCTCGGAGCAGGACGCGCCTGTATCGGAAGTTTCTAGAAGGTTATCGATGCTTCTTTTCGTTGCCTGTTTTCAGCGACGCTTATGTTATCTGATTGTGTGACCGACGCGAATTGTCTAGAACTTTCTGGTAAGACACGCGGGCATCAGGGATTAATCTGGAACCTTCGATGAATCACGTATAAAAGCCGACGCGTCTCGCCGCTGATCAGATTTCGACGACCGCCGACTGTGTTCGCCGCTTTCGTTGTGCTTCGAGTGTAGCTTGCTTTTGTGGGCACAGGTTCGCCCAATAAAACACCAGTTTTGTCATACACAGTTTTACGACTGTTTTCTTTACCGTCACTGCTACGTCACATCTGGTGGAGGTGCTAGTGCGTTCATGCAGCGAACGCCCCCGCAAAGCCGTGATCCAAGCCCGAAACCGGAGGACAGCGCCAACGTCGCCAAGGACCAGCGAGCTAGCCGTAGGCAGCAAGGACTTCTGCCGGAGTACGGACTTCTTCCCGAGAAGACCACAGCGACCAAGAGGACAAAAGTCACTACCTCGGCAGCAGCTATCATGACAGCCCCTGCGCCAACATCTGCAATCGTGATGCAACAACCCAGGGAGCCGCCGACATTCCGCGGATCGCCATGTGAAGACCCCGAAAGCTGGCTGGAGGCATACGACCGGGTCGCTACGTTCAACAAGTGGGACTGCGACGACAAGCTGCGCCATGTTTACTTCTCGCTTCAAGACCTCGCCAGAACCTGGTTCGAGAATAGGGAGCGTGCACTAACAACCTGGGACCTGTTCCGAGCTGCATTCCTGGACACCTTCACGAGCGTCGTCCGTAAAGAAAGAGCTGCAGCCTTGTTGGAAACCCATGTACAGCTCCCGAATGAGAGCATCGGTATGTACACTGAAGAAATGACTCGATTATTCCGGCACGCCGACCCCGCTATGCCAGAAGACAAGAAAGTTCGCTTGCTCATGCGGGGAGTTAAGCAGGAGCTATTCGCCGGACTGGTGCGGAATCCACCAACGACAGTCCAAGACTTTCTCTCGGAGGCTACGACGATCGAGAAAGCACTGGACATGCGCAACCGGCAATACAATCGCCGTTCGACGCCACAGTACGCCGAAGTCCAAGGACTCTCCCACGACCTACGAGACACCATCAGGGCGATAGTACGCGAAGAGCTGCATAAGTTGCTACCATCGTCGCAGCCTCAAGTTGCTTCCATCGTCGATATCGTGCGGGAGGAAATCCAGCAATCGTTAGGACTTCCCGAATCGCCGCAACCCGAGCCGGTAGCGATGACCTACGCCGCCGTCGCCCGTCGTCAAGGCCCCCTCCGCGCTCGCGCCAGGGCCCCGTAACGCCGCAGTTCCGTCGTCCAACGCCGCCGCCGCCAGCACGCCCGCCCGTCGCCCAGCGCAGTTACCAAAGGAAGACGGACATTTGGCGCGCCCTCGACCAGCGCCCGCTCTGCTATCACTGCGGGGAAGCCGGCCATGTCTACCGCCGATGCCCATATCGCGAGATGGGCCTACGAGGGTTCGCCGTCAACGCGCCGCGTCCAGTGCGGGGTGAACGACCGCGCGACATCGCCGACTACCTCGCCGGCGTCCAGTGGGAACCGCGACGACCCTCACGCTCGCCGTCACCAGGTCGCTACATCTCGCCGCATCGCCGTCAGTGCACCGGTCCCACCCGGGGCCGATCTTCCAGCCGTTACCCGGAAAACTAAAAGCAGCAACCGATGGAGGTGCGGTTGATGTACGACGCAATGCCGAAGATCCTCCGCCGCCGCTGACGACGACGACGATTCGCGAATCATCACGACGAGATATCAGCACGCCGCCGAGCAACAGCCTTGACGAGGACCCGATATCCGGACAGCGGGAGGCCACCTAATAACGCCGGCTGGAATCTGCACAGTGCGAGTCACGATAAACCACCGCACTTACCCGGCGAGCTTCGTAATCCTGCAGCACTGCTCCAGGGATGTCATCCTAGGCATGGACTTTCTAAACCAACACGGTGCAGTCATCGACTTAAGGTCCAAGTCGATGACGCTTTCAACGTACAAGGCGATACCACTGGATACAAGCATAAGTTACCATGCCTTGAATGTGCTTGAAGAACAAGTCACCGTTCCGCCTCGCTCCAGCGTAATGATTTCCGTCAGTACCGAAGTGCCTGCAGACATGGAGGGCATCATCGAGGGCGATCATCACTTACTGCTCGACCGTGAAATTTGCGTCGCTCGAGGCATAGCTGAGCTGCGGGCAGGAAAAGCAAGGGTGATGCTCACGAACTTCAGCCCCGAATCAAGCACATTAACAAAGGCACCACGGTCGCCTACATCGACGAAATAGTACAAGCGAGCAGTGCTTTCGCCTTCACGGATTCCAGTGCACCTGCAACGGCGGCTATAATACCTGAACCAACTTTCGACGTCAATCAGAACCTTCCCAGGCATAAGAAAGAACAACTAAAAGCTATGCTCCTGCAATACAAGGACTGCTTCTCGTCGTCGTCAAAAGTTCGACAAACCCCTGTCGCCAAGCACCGCATCATAACCGACGAAAATGTCCGCCCACTCCGTCAGAGCCCGTACCGAGTTTCGGCGCGCGAACGCGAAGCCATAAGGCAACAAGTCGACGAAATGCTACGCGACGACATCATCCAGCCGTCCAAGAGTCCGTGGGCGTCCCCCGTGGTATTAGTGAAGAAGAAGGATGGAACCCTACGTTTCTGCGTCGATTATCGTCGCCTCAACAAGATCACGAAGAAGGACGTATACCCACTCCCACGGATTGACGACGCCTTTGATCGACTCTACAACGCAAAGTATTTTTCATCGATGGACCTCAAAACCGGCTACTGGCAAATCGAAGTCGACGAGAGGGACCGGGAGAAGACTGCCTTTATAACACCAGACGGACTGTTCGAGTTCAAGGTCATGCCGTTTGGTCCTTTTTCGCCACCTGCGACTTTCCAGCGCCTCATGGATACAGTACTGGCAGGCTTGAAGTGGCAGACTTGCCTCGTCTATTTGGACGACGTCGTTGTGTTTGCCTCAAGCTTCGAAGAACACCTGCGGCGCCTTGAAACAGTTCTTCAAGCAATCAAAACCTCCGGACTAACGTTAAAGCCAGAAAAGTGCCGCTTCGCATATGAGGAGCTCTTGTTCTTGGGCCACGTCATCAACAAGTCTGGAGTGCGCCCCGACCCTCAGAAAACTGCAGCCATCTCCAACTTTCCTCCGCCGGCCGACAAGAAAGCAGTGCGTAGATTTCTTGGACTGTGCGCCTATTACAGGCGCTTCGTCAAGGACTTTTCACGGATCGCCGAGCCACTGACGTACCTCACGAAGGCCGACGTCGAGTTCACGTGGGAGACGCCGCAAGTCGAAGCATTTGAAGAACTAAAGCGACGCCTGCAATCGCCGCCAATACTTGCGCATTTCGACGAAAACGCCGATACCGAAGTCCACACCGACGCAAGCAGCGTAGGACTCGGCGCCGTTCTTGTGCAGAGGACTGACGGACTAGAAAGGGTTGTAAGTTACGCTAGCCGGTCGCTATCGAAGGCGGAAGCAAATTATTCTACAACAGAAAAGGAGTGCCTCGCCATCATCTGGGCTACATCAAAGTTTCGTCCCTACATCTATGGCAGGCCCTTTAAAGTTGTGAGCGACCACCACGCCTTGTGTTGGCTAGCTAACTTGAAGGATCCATCACGTCGCCTCGCACGATGGAGTCTTAGACTTCAAGCATTCGACATCACCGTAGTTTACAAGTCCGGGCGAAAGCACTCTGACGCCGACTGCTTGTCTCGCGCCCCCGTAGAACCGCCGCCACAAGACGACCAGGATGACGACACTTTCTTGGGACCCATCAGTGCCGACGAATTCGCCGAACAACAGCGAGCCGACCCCGAACTAAGGAGCCTTGTAGACAACCTGGAAGGCAAGACCGTCATTGTGCCGAAGGTGTTCAGGCGAGGATTGGCGTCGGTTTTCTTGCAAAACGACATTCTCCTAAAGAAGAACTTCTCGCCCCTCCGAGCCAACTACCTCCTCGTGGTACCCTCAGCATTGCGTCCAGAGGTTCTGCAAGCTCTCCATGACGACCCAACGGCTGGACACCTCGGTTTTTCCCGCACGCTCGCGAGGATACAAGAAAAAGACTACTGGCCTCGCCTCTCTACCGACGTCGCCCACTACGTAAGGACATGCCGAGACTGTCAGCGACGCAAAACACCGCCGACAAGGCCAGCCGGACTTCTACAGCCGATCGCGCCACCTCGCCGACCGTTCCAGCAGATCGGGATGGACTTACTGGGGCCTTTTCCGACGTCGACGTCCGGGAATAAATGGATCGTCGTAGCTACGGACTAGAGCACTGCACGGGCCGATGTTTGTGGCCCGGGCCCGGCCCGGGCCCGTTTTTACATTGGGTGGCCCGCCCGAGCCCGATCAAAACTTTTATGGCGAGACCCGGGCCCGGCCCGGGCCCGGAAATAATCTACGTTAGCGGCCCGGCCCGCCACCCCTTTACCTTAAGCCCGAGCCCAGCCCGAGCCCGGCTCGAAATCGGCCCGAACCCGGCCCGAGACCGAAAAATACATGTTTTTCAGAGTTGAGAAGCCCGAGAATAACTCGCAGAAAGCCCGAGCCCGGCCCGGGCCCGCATCAAAAAACCTGAGCCCGGCCCGGGCCCGGGTCAAAAAACACACGCCGTGCCCGAGCCCGGCCCGAGCCCGTCAAAAAACTGCTCTTCCCGGCCCGGGCTTTCGGGTAAGCCCGAGCCCGTGCAGTGCTCTACTACGGACTACCTCACCCGCTACGCCGAAACAAAAGCCTTGCCCAAAGGCAGTGCCGCCGAGGTAGCCCGATTCTTCGTTGAGAACATCCTCCTGCGCCACGGTGCCCCAGAAGTCCTCATCACCGACAGAGGTACGGCCTTCACGGCTGAACTAACTCAAGCCATCCTGCGCTACAGCCAGACAAGCCATCGCCGGACCACCGCCTACCACCCGCAGAGGAATGGCCTCACCTAGCGCCTAAATAAGACCATCGCCGACATGCTGGCAATGTACGTCGACGTCGAACACAAGACGTGGGATGCCATCCTTCCGTACGTGACCTTCGCATACAACACGGCCATGCAAGAAACGACGCACATGGCGCCGTTCAACCTGGTCTACAGACGGAAACCGGCAACGACGCCTGACGCCATGCTACCGGATGTCTCCGACGAAGAAAATCTCGACGTTGCCACCTATTTGCAGCGTGCCGAAGAAGGTCGAAAACTCGCCCGCCTGCGCATCAAGAACCAGCAGAGAACCGACAGCCGACACTACAATCTTCGACGACGCTACGTCGAGTACCAGCCCGGAGACCGTGTTTGGGTCTGGACTCCGATACGCCGACGAGGACTTAGCGAGAAACTCTTACGTTGCTATTTCGGACCATATAAGATCATCCGACGCATTGGCGCACTGGACTATGAGGTCGTGCCAGACGGTATTTCGCAATCACAGCGGCGCCGCGCACGACCTGAAGTCATCCACGTGGTGCGTCTTAAGCCTTTCTACGCCCGCTGACGAACTTAGGTCCTTTGGTGCTTTGTTATTTTTGTCCCTTTCTGTACGCGTGATTTTGTTTTCGCTTTCGTGTTTGTAGCATCGGGACGATGCTTTTTAAGGGGAGGGTATTGACACGTATACATGTTTATCTTTCACCAGTGGCCGCTTTCCACCGGCTAACAAATGTTAAACGTTATCGCTCGGCGCAGGACGCGCCTGTATCGGAAGTTTCTAGAACGTTATCGATGCTTCTTTTCGTTGCCTGTTTTCACCAACGCTTATGTTATCTGATTGTGTGACCGACGCGAATTGTCTAGAACTTTCTGGAAGACACGCGGGCATCAGGGATTAATCTGGAACCTTCGATGACTCAGGTATAAAAGCCGACGCGTCTCGCCGCTGATCAGATTTCGACGACCGCCGACTGTGTTCGCCGCTTTCGTTGTGCTTCGTGTGTAGCTTGCTTTTGGGGGCACAGGTTCGCCCAATAAAACACCAGTTTCGCCATACAGTTTTACGACTGTTTTCTTTACCGTCACTGCTACGTGACAATATATATATATATATATATATATATATTATATACATGTGTGTGTGGGTGGGCGTGCGTGCGTATATCATAAATAGCCAACAAACAATAATACCAAGGACACAATAGGGGAAATTACGTGTACTTACTAATTTCGTTTCCATTAATTTATCATTTCTTTAATTCAATTAGTAAGTACAAGTTATTTCCCCTATGGTGTCCTTGGTGTCATTGTTTGTTGGCCACTTATGCTATGATTAATAAAAATCGGGCCTTTCTTCTCGTTCATATATATAATTACTGCTTCATATATATAGGGTGTTTCAGCGAACACTTTCAAAATTTATTTAAGGTTGCCTATGGCAGATAGCCCAATTTTAGTTAATGAGCTGGTCTACTCGAAGAGGCGGACATTACTTGTACAAAAAATTGAAATGCATAATCGACTACTTAACAAAATTTTTAAATTAAGTGTTTAACTAATTACCTGATGGCCACTATTGCAATTCACAAATTGTAGCTGTGGAGTTCCCGAGGTGAATCCACTTATAATTAATGCGCAGGATGACACCAGTTTCGAGATATTAATTCCCGAATTTTGCGGAGAAATGCGTTGGCGTTCCAGTTAATTTTGTGCTTCAATGCAAAAAAGCGACGTTTTGTTAAAAACCTAACTGGAACGCCAATGCATTTCTCCGCAAAGTTCGGGAATTATTATCTCGAAACTGGTGTCATCGCAAGAATTCGTTCCAAGTGGATCCGCCTTGCGAAATCCACGGCTACAATTTGTAAATTGCAATATGGGCCATGAGGTAATTAGTTAAAACCTTAATTAGTGAATTTTTGTTACTTCTTCGATTATGCATTTCAATTTCTTGTGCAAGTAATGTCCGCCTCTTCGAGTAGACCAGCTCATGAACTAGAATTGTGCTATCTGCCACAGGCAACCTTTAAGGATTTTTGAAAGTGTTCGCTGAAACACCTGTATACCAGAAAAAAAAAAGCGATTCTGGGTCCGGGTAAATATTCACAGTGAAGTAGACGCACGTATGAAGCGGTTTATTGGCGTTTCGGCCGGGGTCCGGCCTTCATCAGAATATGAAGGCCGGACCCCGGTCGAGACGTCAGTAAACCGCTTCAGACGCGCGTCTACTTCACTGTATATATATATATATATATATATATATTTATATTTATATATATATATATATATATATATGTGTGTGTGTGTGTGTGTGTGTGTGTGTGTGTGTGTGTGTGTGTGTGTGTGTGTGTGTGTGCGTGTGTGTTCGTGCTCCAATCCATGGTAGGATAGCTCGAATAGTCCCTGACAATGCATGGTTTCCGCACTGAAGCACCGCGTCCCTCACATCGCACAAACATGCCCCCGCGTGTTGTCAGAACGTCGGCCAAGGAGCTTCAGCGAAACGCAAACCGCACTGAAGCAGAGCGTGACTGCATACGCGCCAAGACCACTCCGTTGGTCCAACTGCGGAAATAATGTGCTGCTGCGTGTGCGGCGCACGCTACAGCGCAACGCTGCTGGAACAGGAGGACGAGGCTAAGCTGCAGAGTCGACAACACCCTGCAGTTCAAAAGCGCGAACCTGATGCACACATCGTGCCCGCCGTGAGTATGCCGCCGTACGGGAACGTGAGGCCGACGCAAGACGACAACGCCGACAGGACACTGTAGCTCTCGCCTAAGCTGCTCGCGGTCGTCGAGTTCTTTCTGTCCATGTGCGTCTGCGCACGTCACGCCACGCGTGTTTCCTTGGGCAGCTTAGGTTTACTGCAATTCATATGTACTGCCGCTAAAGCCACGGGCCTCACTTCGTGTAACATTTTAACATGCTGCTTTCGCATTCATACCTGCGCGGCGAAACTGTGATTCCTTCAATAAATAAACAAAAATAATTGTCTAACGGATGGATTCGAACGGAACACTTCTAGGGCAGAAGCCAGATATTGTAATCATTACGTCACAGACGTCCGTCCCCCTACCCCAACGGTGTGTCTCATAATGAGATCGATATAATAGCACGTAAAACCTAACAAATTATTATAAATAATTAACACGTCATAATGTGGGCCGATCCCAAAAATAAGTGCGGTGTAACAATATAAGCCGATCTCGAAGATTGCGCATTCAAAAAATTTAGAAGTCGGACGCCCCTCCTATTACCCGCACTCGATTGGTGACACGATAGAGTGCGGTGCACAGTGGCTGCGCCCCGATCTTCCTACTTTTTTTTTCACAGTGCGGCGCGACAGAGTCTCGCGGGAGTTAACTATGCGTGTAAACCTGCATCGAACTCTATTATTACTTATTATTCGTTCTTATTGCGGACTCCGTCGTACGTGTTAGTTATCCTGTGCTCGGAACCAAACAAGAGCCACATATAATCGTCGTGGCACTGTAATCGCAGCCTGTAAAAATTAACGAGGTCTCCGTGGTCCCCAATGCCAGTCAACTCCGTCTTACCAAGGAATCGGTAATTAAGTTGACCTGTGCTTCAACATCTGAGCGGTAGCCAAATGTGCAATAAACATTTTTCAAGAATAAACACTAACATTTGGGCTGCGTGGTAAAGCGCTTTTCGGACACAGAGCAAGCCCAATAGTAGTAGTAGTAGTAGTAGTAGTAGTAGTAGTAGTAATAATAATAATAATAATAATAATAATAATAATAATAATAATAATAATGAAGTGTCTTTTTTTCAGCGCAGTGTACGTTACGTGGCGTCTCTGTCCTCCGTCTTTGTTTACCCTGTTCATTGGCTATAGCCACCTTCGATAATAATAGCTCCAGCATCAGGATTGGCGGAATGTTTCTCTTCGCGAACAATTCCAGCCCCAGAGGTTATCATGAATACGGTCCCAGTTCTACTCGCAATGTTGCAAAAAGAATGTTCGCTCTCTTAGAAGTTTCACCTAGGTAAGTACGAGGTATGTACCAAGGTATGCACCCAGGTATGTACTCAGGCATGTATCCAGGTATGTATGTATGTACGCAGGTATGTACGAGTTTAGGTAAAAAAATAGTAGCGGCACGCGGGTTCTGCTAAAATTATGGGCCCGTATTCGCGAAAAGTCCTTATGCTAGAAGTTTTCGAGAGGGCAAATTGCAGCCAATCCTGATGCTCGACATCTTATTATCGAAGGTGGCTATAGCCAATGGCGAATATCACATACGAACGAAAGGCCCTGTGAATACGGGTCCTGTTGGCATCTACGTGTGCGTGCATGAGTGTGCGTGTATGTTCGCGTTCCAACTTGACTGATATATATTGTGAAGGTGTGTTACACGTATTTGTTTTGTTCACACTGCGTTTGAAAGTGGTCATGTGGACCATTTGATGCTGTAGCATGCCTTTGTGAAAAGAAATTACTGCTTCCACTTCTATCGCGACCTAACAGGGCAAATTTAACAAAACTGGATGCCCATTTGACAAAGGTTTTCGTTCGCCGGTGCTTTTTCCATTAACCGGCCGGATTCGCTTATGATATGCCCAGCAAATGGATTGGCTTACTTTTTTCTTTGTGTGTGTGTGTGTGTGTGTGTGTGTGTGTGTGTGTGTGTGTGTGTGTGTGTGTGTGTGTGTGTGTGTGTGTGTGTGTGTGTGTGTGTGTGTGTGTGTGTGTGTGTGTGTGTGTGTGTGTGTGTGCGGGCTTACTAGGAGGTGCTTCAAAAGCGATATTTTCAAATCGAATCCAATAGGAACATTTGAAAATGACTAGTCATTGACATCACTTTGAGTGCAGAAAGTTTCCTCCCTTCTGAGAAACTTCAAGTATATGTTTGGGTAAGAGCCGCTTATTAATGTCATCTAACATGTGATTACCATTCAGAACTCCATTTGGATCAACTTGGCAGCTTGTTATTGATAAACAGCGAAAAAGAGATAACATGTCGTACGATTCCGACAACTAAAACAGCGAGAAAAAAAATAACAACGCCGCAATTACTACATGCACATTGAGAGATTGAGCTGTTAAGTATTACCGTCTATATAGTAAAAAAAAGAAATATTATAGTACGCTACTACGCCGCTGCACAACACATTTAGATGCAATCATCGATGGTGACAAATAGATGAGTATTTAAATAAATCAATTCAACAAAATCGCAATTCGCCCAAAGATGAAGTGTCTTTGGGCGCTATAACGAAAAATGATTCCATACTGTTTTGATTCCAAACTCCTGACGTCAAACTTACGTAACCACCAACACAAGCATCGGGCCGTGACTCGCGGCGTTATCTGAACAACCCAATCAAACACTCTCCTCGTTTATAGGAGGTCACCTTTGTCCGTTTTCAAAACCGACAACATTGTCTACACTCAGCGGTTTTTCTTATCTAATTGGCTGACAAGAGGCGAGGAGCACGCTCTAGTGGAGAGGGTTTCGAGGGGGCCAAGCCAGCTCAGTGAAAATAAATGACCGCATGAAGAGGGTGGTGCCGGCTTTTCCGATTGGTCCGCTTCGCCTTAGTTAGCTTGCGGTGGCTGGTCGAAAATCACGGCGACGTGAAACGGAAGGATAATAATGCCGCTAAAACGAACCCTCAGCAAGGAAGAGTTGCCAGAGCGATGTCGTATGCATTCCGAAAGGGCTCGATAACGTTTTACTGCCACGCAAAAATGTTTATCATGCGCTAAACTATACATGCTCACCGGCAGGTGCGAGTAGCGAGGGCCTGAGCGATTGGCGGGCAGCCATCTTTTATTCCTTTCGGAACGGGCCAGTCTGTGGCTATTCAGAAAAAAATTCACTTTTGTTCGGCATATTATTGCATTTTTTTTTTTCGCGTACACGTCACTTTGACGGGGTGAGTTTTGGCGGTTTTGTGACGTCGTGTGACAGACAGGCGAAGTGGGCTTAGCCAGAAAACATTGGACCAATAGCAGAGGGCTAATAATGAAAAGGCGTCGAATCAGGAATGATTATTTTTCTTTTGCGTGGTTTAATCATGCATAATCAGTGTGTACACGTTATATCAGATGGGGCATCATATCAGACATCATTTAATATACTGACAGGTTGTTTGCCTTATCGACAGTGACCCACCTTAATAATGAAATTTGGAAAAGACCAGCTAAGCTATTGAGTTTATATCTTACTTTTCGTCATTCCAAACGCATAAAGCGGTCGTTGGCGTATATACTGCAGGTTGCCTAACGGTCGCGCGGAAAGTAAATGGCCTAGGCCAGTCTGATGCGAGTCATTAACTGCATTGTATGTTTGCCCAAAGCGCTTCGATTTCAATTTGGATAAAAACGTATCTTTGGCCATACCGAAACGGGAAAATTCGCAGAGAGGTGAGGGAGAAGGTTGAATGCAGCAACACCGCGCAGCTCACCGAAATCTCCGCTTCCTTCGTCGTAGTCCGAGCCAAAGATGCTGGGATCCTTAGAATCTTCCTCGGCGTACTGCGAAACAGGAGAGGGAAAAGGCAAGATTGAAGGTACGCTTCCTCTTTTGACATGCTGACGCTCACGCTATACGTTTTTCACTTGTCTCGTTGAGCGTAGTTTGGACAGATCATAATCCAGATTACTCCAGAGCGCGATTTCTTTTTTTCCGCTGCATCACCGTGAAGCAACAAATGGGCTTCACTTATGCTGCGACGTGAAAGCAACTACAAGGTTTATGTGTCAGACTGCGTTATCCTGACTAGGATTCAAAGATGCTATAAAACTAAACTCGAAAACATACACATACCTTACCCTGTTAGGAGGGATTAGTTGGGGGATTCATCTGCCATCTTCGGACTAGCCGTGGTTACCGAAGCTTAAGCACACATTTGAGACTCGCAGACAGCACCTCATACATTTTGGTCCCATTCTGTTACCCTTCAACACGCATCAATTACACCGGGAGCGTAGCCTTCGCTACTACAAAATCTCAGAACTCTGGGCCCGTATTCACGAAACGTCCTTACGCTCGAATTTTTCGTAAGAGAAAATTCCAGGCAATCCAAATGCTGGAGTAATTAGCGAAAGGCAAATGGCAGAGAGCATACATGAACGAAATGCTTTATGAAATCGCCCCGTGATTTTTAACCGTGGGGCCAGACTCCCTTCTAGAAGCCGCGCAGAACAACCGTGTTAAACACCGACATTCCTGAAAATATTAGCGCCCTAGCTCTCAGAGGGGGACGTAACGCGTGCCTTCTGAACTGGTTACAAAACAAGAGCCTGGCAGTACGCCGGGAATGCTAGCGGGTTTGACTTGGGCCGGTATTTTGTAGCGATGCTTTCCGATGCTAATACCTTTTCGCGCTTGGTCAGTGGTCAGAGCGACGGTCCGCTCACGTTATCAACGGGATCAGCCAGCCGTGAGCGGTGCATGATAAGACTAGTATAAAATAAAGCATAACGCATCGCTACAAAATACCAGCCCAGGGGCGCTGTAACGTAAAGCTATTCAAAACTTTTCTAGTGCAGTTCTGCAATCAGCCCACCACGGTTGGTCAAAACATTTTGGGGCGACTCCCAACTTCGCCTGTCTGTCACGCGACGGCACGAAAACCACGATAGCATCCCTATCTGATATAACGTGTACAGACTGATTATGCACGATTAAACCACACAAAAGAAAATAAATTATTCCTTATTCGACGCCTTTTCACCATAAGCCCTCTGCTATTGGTCCAATGTTTTCGGGCTGCGCTCACTTCGCCTGTCTGTCACGCAACCTCACAATATCGTGAAAACTCACCGCGTCAAAGTTGCGTGTACGCGAAAAAAAATGCATTAATATGCCCAACAAAACAGATTTTTTTTCTGAATAGTCAAAACTGCCCCGTTCTGAAAGGAATAGAAGATGGCTGCCCGCCGATCACGCAGGCCCTCGCTACTCGCACCTGCCGGTGAGCATGTATTTATTTGCGCATGATAAACCTTCTTGCGTGGCAGTAAAACGTTATCGAGCCATTTCGGCACATATACGACATCGCTCTGCCAACTCTTCCGTGCTGAGGATCCGTTCTAGCGGCATTCTTATCTTTCCGTTGCAGGACGCCGCAATTTTCGACCAGCCACTGCAAGCTAAGTAAGGCGAAGCGGACCAATCGGAGAAACCGCGGCACCACCCTCTTCATGCAGTTATCTATTTTCACTGTTCTGGCTCGGCCCCATCGAAACCATCTCCACTAGACCGTGCTCCTCGCCTCTTGTCTGCCAATTAGATACAAACACCTCTCAGTGCAGGCAATGGTATTCGTTTTGAAAGAGAACAAAGCTGACCTCCTATAAACGAGGAGAGTGTTTGATTGGGTTGTTCAGATAACGCCGTGAGTCACGGCCCGATGCTTGTGTTGGTGGTTACGTAAATTTGACGTCAGGAGATTGGAATAAAAACAGTTTCGAATAGCTTTACGTTATAGTGCCCCAGGTTTGCGAGTGACCAGAAAATCTCAAAATACGAACTTTATATATCTTGTCACGCCATACCGCGCTGGGTTATCATCGGTTTACACAGCGTCGTTTCTCACGGCAGCTGCGCATCGGAAGACTAAAGGTTTTCTACGCTCCACCCCATTACCACAGCACCTAATACGACTGTGAACGCTAAGAGCACTTTAAATGAGTTATACGTAATAGAATAAAGCATGCACAGAATCTAGTTTTTTTTTTTGTTTGCTTGCTAACTTGCTGCATTTTCTTAAATTTCCATTCAAAAAGAACACTGCAAGCGCACCACCTACCACATCCGCTTTTTGTTAAACTCAAACGTAAAATAAATTACCACTCACTTTTTTAAAATGTGACTTCGTATGTATTTTTCCCCCTTCAGTACGCTATTGAGAGTCGCGTTGTTCTTAGGCTGGTTATGGCTTAGAGCATACATAACTGTCTCGTAAAGAACTGAAAGGAGACGATAAATAGATAGGCTGAAAAACGCACCGCAGGTCTGAATCATGCTTTGTTTGTCCCAGGAAATATCTCGGCGCTATCCAAATCTCAATTGCGATTCCTGAAGATTTCATTTCCGATTTCTTCAAGGCACAGAAGAAGGGCTGTAAATAGCAGGACGCGTGTGTGGCAGTCCGCGTCAGTTACTACAGTTTCCTCCCAAAGGCAAATGGCAGCTTATAAGCTAAAAAAATACCGGCATTAAACTATCTACACATGCGATCGGTGAGTTGACTTCGCTGTCTACACATTCAAGAAGACAGTCCCGTCAGTTAACTTCATTAGATTGGTATTTCAAACTTCGTTAAAGGGTGCACGGAGGCTCACAGGCAAAGCAAGTGGCCTTGAACGCTCATTCGCTCGACATGCCCTGCGGCGCTGAAGAACACAGCCCACTAAGCTAATATACTCGATCTCTACTGCAGCGAACTGCTTTGAGGCGTAAGAAGTGTTCGCTATGAGGAATTTGTTATCGTCATACTCCTCTTCCCAGAGAGAGCTAATTCTAATTGTACTACCTGTACCACAAAGCACAAAATCTTTGTGCTGTGCTTAGCGCTGGCAAATTGTCCTAATTGGGGACTGGCGTAATAATCCACAATGGGGATGCCGTAATGCAGTGCCCAGCATTACGCTACATACCGGTTATTTTCGGTCATTTTCGAAGGCAAATGTAACTTTAATTAATCATATGGATATCCCTCTGGTATATAGTGTGAACAACGATACCTCCTGTAGTGTATATCAGTACTTTGGTGTTCTTTGCCTGTGCTTAATGAACATTAACGTTAATAGCAAAGGTCAGATTCACTACGTCTTTCGCTCGAAAGTGCTGTTCGCCATGGGCGACCATCTTCGCTAAATATGCCGAACAGAAGGATCCACTGGCACCTGCTCTTGCAAGATTTTTTGGCGTAAGAACGTCCTCGTGCAGGCTAGCTCATATCTTTCCGTTGGTCCATTGAAAATACAGATTTAGAAAATATGTTTTTGTTTTCACAACTACCTTAAATGTCGTGCGTCGCGCGCTAAATCGCCCACTAAGTGCCGTGCACGCGGGTTATTGGTACTCACTGTGCATCCGCACATTTTAATCTGTTAGAGCAGCAGTGAAATTGTAAGGAAAATAAACGTGCCCATCTATAAACGTGTTGTCCGGGCACTACAAGCCCGAACACACTGCACTCTCAGTATAGGCAGCTTTTGACTCATGATTGAACGAATTGCAAACGGCAAACATTAAGCAGGCAAAACTAAGAGCTGTAAATGTGTCTGTTTGAGCGCTCCATCGCGAGAAAAAGTGACGCCTTAGCGGTGAAAAAAAAAATTAGGATGAAACCACCACGCGTAGACATCACACTGCAACGACGCAGAGCTGTCGCTACAGAGCACCAGAAGCTGAATTTACGAAGGTTTGCGTTTGTAACTGCTGCTTCGCCATTGGCCAGCCCCCTTTTCTAGTCATATGTGAAGCGTCACGATTGCTTGGCATTTGGTCTGACCAACAAATCTGTACCATTAGTACGTCTTCGTAAATACGCAAACCCAGTGCCAGTATTCAAAAAATGTTCTTACACTACAATTTATCGTACAAAAAAAATCCAGCAAATCGTGATGCTGGGTATATTATTAGCAAAGGAAGCCAGCCAATAGCAAAAATCACCTACGAACGAACAGCTTTGTGAATTCGGCCCCGGATGTTTATTATTATTTTTTGTCGTCTCTTTCCTCTTCCTCTGGCCGGAAAACACTATTAAGCACTCAGTTTCAGCTGTCATTTACATCAAATGCAATTGAACTTTTTCTGTTAATAATGAGCATATCACTACTCAGGGCCAGTCATCGCTACCATCTGTGACGTCACGGAGGGCTGGGCCCTTTTTCACAAAACCACTATCGCGCTAAAATTGTTTGTAAGAGAAAATTTCAGCCAATCCTGCCGTATGACTGATTTTAGATGCGAAGCATCTTATGCTCGGGGCTATGTCAATCCCTCCCTCCCTACCTCCCTTAATCCATCCAACCGCCGTGCGTCCGCACCCCTACTGCGCATGCGTATCCTCCTCCCCCTCCTCTCCTCTCCTTGTCTCATCTCCTCTCCTCTCGTCTCGGCATTCCTCCTCTCCTCTCCGGATTGCGCAACGAATGGCAAGACCTGTGGCTCCGCGCGTGATAATGCGAAGCAGCTTAGGTTAGAGGGGCGACGCTAGGCGCCCCAGAGGCACCGGCAACAGTCACCAACGCCGCGCGCGTTCTGTGCGAACGCGGGCAAAACGCCGACGGCGTCGACAACAGTTCTGCGCGTTGCTGATGCTGCTGCATGTAACGGATGTAGCGGATAAAACTACCTTGAGTCGACCCCATGGCTGCTTCGCATACTACTCAGGGTTCCCCTACGGGAAGATGGTTTTTTTTTTATTGACGGCGCCGACCAATGGCGAAGAGCTTTGTGAATTTTACCTATGTTACGAAGATTCGGTGTTGCTGCCGCCAGTCGTTTTGTAACGTACAAAACGTGTGCCCTTGTTAAACGCGACTTAAGCGGCGATTTAAGAGACGCATTTGCCGCTCTAGCTTAACTTGATCTTTTAATTCAGAGTCCGGTGCAGGGCAAAATTTTTTTTACTGCCATGTAACAAACACCGTACAGCCTGGCAAACTGCTTCCGCCATGCCTTCTGTAGCGGTCGCTGGATTCGATATTGAATTGTGGGATATATATAACAGCTCAGGCAAAACGGTGGCCAGTGGCTTCATCGCCTTGTCTGCGCACGGCCCGACAAGGGGCCATGGGCTTGAACTTTTTCGTGCTAACAATAAGGTGACCCACATCGCTTTTGTTATGGAAAGAAATAAAAAAAAGCCTTCCTCGCTTGGATTCGTCTGTCACTGCTCTCTCAATTTGGTGCTAAAAAGTATGTAAATCTAAAACATTAAACTTTGAAAGCAGACACGGGTTATGAGTTTCTTTTTCTTTCAGCTATCTTTAGACCGGCTTCTGTACACTGGAATCGATAAATCGAATCGGAGAAATTGTGTTTGGGCTACGGCCGCGCGATACACTAACTGTTCTCTTCCGCGCACCATGCGTAACATTCCCTTTCCTTCGAGCAGAAGCCACACATACATTTTTGAAAACGAATTACGAGTGTTTTACGGCACACTGGCTAACGCTCGCACGCGCGCACTTTCCTCCCCACCCCCTTTTTTTTTATTTCTTCCCGCCTATAAAAAAATTGAGAAAGCTCCTCCTGCTTCTAAAGAAAATAAAGAAGAGAACAACGATTTCAACGCGCGCTGAAAGAAACAAAAAGGGTACACATAACTACATGTACACGCATCGCCGCATGTATGCCGCTGTTTTGCCCGATAACTGCTGTTACAAAGTGGCCCAAAGGCACCTTTAGATGAAATTCGTCCCATGTGTTTTCAGGTTATTAACAACGACCGATGCATAATAGGACAAAATAAAACGCGGTGCGATGGTCTATACAAGCGCGAGCTTAGAACAGCGCTGTTTCACGACAAGAGCCAAGAAGTCACAGCGATAGCCAGCGCAATATAGATGATACATTAGGCGTATACTAAGGCTGGCAGCATTTAGCGAGTCATTACCTGCGTGAAGCAGAGACAGCGACGCAACAACAACCTGCGTAGCACTGTTGGTCTGAAGTCAAGCTTTCTATACCACTAACTCATCAATTTTAACATTGAGTCATGAAATCACGCTATGATAGCGCGTCATGAAATCTCGGGTTCGGAGCCCGAGCCCAATGAATAGCTTAGTAACCTATGTTCGGCCTGCGCGCCAGTTGTATTGAGGACTTTCCGAGGTCAGCTGCGCACGAGTTTGCACGAGCTTAGCTTATTGTTAAGCTCATGCACGAACACGCCCCCTCACCTGTTTCTTTTTTCGCATCAAAAACAAAATGGCGTCGTTCTGACTTGCCGAGCCAACATGAAGGCACAGCCAACTCCACATCGTTGAAAATGTTTAGACCTGAACTGATAGATACGTACACGGCTGTACGCACCCGCAGAAATAGAAACAATAGTAATGACTGCGATATGGTGCGCCAGGTCAATAATGATTTAAAGTCGTGGACAGAAAACTCAGGATTAAAGAAAAGAACGGGATAGAAAATGGTCTGCTGCCACTTACGTCCCCATTGTCTGCCTCCGAGTACTCTCCGCTGCCAACCGGCTGTGGGTAAAAAAAGAGAGAGAGAGAGAAAGACACGGAATCAGATATCAATCACTCAGCAGTCCACTGATTCTCACACCAAACAGAATCAGCGGTTAGCCGTAGCCGGCAATTCACTAACCATGTGACTACATGCTTTAAGTCAGCCCATTCATTGCAACTAGCCCAACTTTCTACCTTACCATATGAATAAGACGTCGACCTCACGGCGATCGCGTGTCACGCGTTATGCATGACGTGAAATGGTTGACCGCTTGACGCATTTGAGAGAAATACGCCATGTCCAACATAAAAGTAAAGAAACGTTAGTCGAGAGCGTCAGGTCGAGCTGCGGACGTGGTAAGTAAATGCTTCGCAGGGTGAATGAACCGAGCCAAAAGACACCTAAAGAGAGCACGATGGTCGTGATGCATAGTTTGAACTATGCAGATACATTAAATGGGAGTTATAAACACACACGCAGACATACCGCAGAAACTATAGGTTTTAAATGATCACCTAAGCATTAAGAAATTAAAGGGAAATAATACGGATTGATCTCGTCTACTCGTTGACAGACATCTGAGAAGATCAAGAGAAATATGCCATAATGTTTTTTACCGCTTACTGTACGCCACGCAGTGACCGGCAGAACATATCACTTGTCTAGCTGGTTCGTGACCTGTAGTTGAAACCGTCAATAAGGAGAAGTACAAAGCAATCGAGCACCACCGACAAAGGCTGACAGGTTCATTCGTCTATCTGCATTATAAAACAGTTCTCTGAACCAAACGCTAAAACACCTTGAGTGATGAATGTAAACGCGAGACAGCGCGTATAAAATCTTGCCCTTTTCTGCGCTGCCTAATCACTAAACAGCTCAGCTTTCATTGGCACCGTTGGTATTTCTTATCCTTCTCTCTCTCGCCCAGTTACCTTGTCAGCGGCACAGAAGAGCAACGCTTTTGTAGCCATTCACGAGGTATTAATGGCTTCTCTTCTGGCGCTGAACGGCGGAATCGAAAGGCGCGGCTATACTCGGCGTTAAACACACGCTTCTGTCAACTCAAGCAAAGATAAACTACTAGATACCGAGAAGAAAAAAAAAGGAGGGTGGAGGGGTGGGGGATGGTGCGTGCAGAAACGAAGGAAACGGGCTGACACACACGCCGATGCTGAGTCAGTGAGCGTAAGCCCCCGACGGGGCTTGAGGCGTTGGAGGATTTACCAGCAAGTGGAGACCGGGTCTGAAGCCATCCATCAGGAGCTCGAAAGAAGCTCGTTTGAATTACAAAGATGGCCTCCGCGCCTTCAGTGCTGGAAGGAAGGGGGAGGTCAACCGGCGACGCTTCTTTTTCGGACAAGCCCCATTGAACGGCGCTCAAGGAGACACCCCGCTGTAGAAAGGGGCGCTGTCTGTGACGCCGGAAATGAAGTCTTCGATCGGCAAGAGACGTGTCGCATATAAGACGTCTTTCCCTACTTGTCGCCTGGTCTCCCGAGCATCTCGGGAATATCATCGTCGCTGTATAGCTGTCAGGCGACTCGGCGGAAAGTCAAGAGCCAACCAGCGTTCACGTTCTTGTTGATGACTTTTTCTCGTCAACGTTCTTGCGTCGTTTCCGTAGGATATGGCTTGGCGCATACTTGGTTCTCTCTTGATACATAATTTTCGCTCTCCTGTGTGGTTTCTGCGTATTGTTTTCGTTTTTGACAGTGTTTTTGCTCTACGTTAAGGCTGGTTAAGCAATCGGCACTTGGAATGGCGTTGAAAGTGGCTTCTTGGAAGAAATGGGTATTTCTTGGTGACTCGAAAGGTACCGCGTCAGATATTTAAAAAAAAGACACCTGAGTACCGTGTATACCGCAAGGACTAACAATGGTTGAGAAGGCGCCTACCTATACAGAAGCCTGCCGTGAACAGCAGGAGGGAACCCAGCAATATTCTGCTGGAGATTGGCTGCCTTCTGAGAGAGATACTTATTTGGAAGAGGCGAGTTTTTTCAAAAGAAAATGCGCCGCATGCCCTTACTAACAACCTTGGACCATTCTTCAGGGCCTGTGCAGCGACGCGTTGACGTAAAATGGTGTGAAGAAACAGCTGTCATGAAGTACTCAATCTTTTACCACGTTGCGGTGGCAAGAACTTCAAGAAAAAAGTGAGAAAATATGGCAAAATAAGCGACGAGTTAAACGATCTATGGCGAAAGAGGCCAGCCCCCTACTGTAAGAAAGAAATCACAAGGTCAGGACTGAAATAAAGTTCTTGTCATGTCATGTCATGTCATGTCACCGTACTATTAAGCCTAGAATTAGGCATTTCTCTCAGATTAGTGAAGTCGTTGATGAAAAGTGGGTACGTAACTGTCATGTCGATGCTATCACTCGCCCTTTTTTAGCGCAGAATGTATCTACTGGTGTCAGACTGATGACATGTGAAGACCCGAAAGACGTGACCGGTGTCCTTCTTGCCCTTATCAGTTTTTCGGATACTCCACGTCCACCGCAATGGCCACGAACAGCCCTGACTAGCACGTCTATGGTTACGTTAAACATACATGTAAACTTTAAATAAGAGGAGAGCGGACGGGCAAACAGCCGTCGACGTGAATCATTGGCAGAGCCCCACAAGCATCATGCCGAGGTTGCGTGTTCGGCTCCCACCGGCAACGGGGTTGTCTTTTTTGATACTTTGAAGCAATAAAAAAATTGTCATAAATCTAATTACTATGGACAATTATTTCGGGAGTTGAATAAAAAGAGGTAATATCCCTTATGCTTTGTTAGGACTCCCTTTTTCTCCTCGCGCCATCCTCTCTGAGCAGAGCAGAGTAGCTGGGCTACTCAGCTCTAGCTAGCATATATATATATATATATATATATATATATATATATGGCGGAAGTTTGAATCAGCTAGCGCAAGAGAGGGGTAATTGGAGATCGCGACCGCAGGGAGAGGCCCGCGTCCAGCAGTGGACATACATATCAGCGGATGATATATATATATATATATATATATATATATATATATATATATATTGTGATGTATTGATGTATCTCATGAAGACAAAGAGGCACAGTTGGGCTCGGACTGCGGGCGTGTGGCGAGGAAAGAAGACGAGGCAGCAGAAGTAAACCAGGCGTTCGGGCGGAGAGCCGATTGTCTACTTCTGTCTTTACAATGGCGCAGTCAACGAAAACTGTAGTGCGTCCTCGTGGTTCTTCGGCGTGCCAGGTCCCTCCTGCCAAGGAACGCCGTCCACGCTTCCTCGGTTATGGAGCCCGCTACCCTACCACCTTTGCAACTAGCTACCGCACCGTCGGGGGACGGCATCCAAGGTTCTTTCACGGCTGTGGAGCAGGACTGTACCGGTAACCTCGTCCAAGTCACCGCCAAGCTGACACAACAGCTCCAGGTTATGACGAGCGTCTTTTTCTAGTGAGAAAATGTGTGATAATTTACCTGCTCACGTGAAATCCTCACATACATTATCGTCATACCAACGTTCACTGAGAGCTTATAATACTACCTTGTAACTGCATATCTCTTCTTTGATCTATTTTTATGTTGCTTCTAATGTACATTCTTTATGTTGTGATGTGTTGCCATAGGTTTTATTGCTTTAACACTGTAGAAATTGTGTAATTCGTTCTTTGTTCATAACCGCAATTGACGCCTTTTGATTTATATATTATTGTGTATAACTAAGAACAAGAGGTCCCGCTGCAGTTTCTAACTGTGGGACCTCTTTCTGTATAACTTCTACTGCATATATGTACCAGTGGTGAAGCAATAAACTTGAATCTGAACCACCGCTTCCGCTGTGACCTGTCACCCGGCGGCCTCCGGGCTCATGATTTCCGAAAGCTGTGTTCAGCATAGAACGACGGCCGCCGGAAGTGAAGTTCGTGGTCACGAGCACCGGCCGTCATTCTCTATAGACATCGTGGACCTCTGAACTCCTTCCGAGGTCGCGGCTTCTGGCCGATCATTACCTAGTATCTCGCCGTCAACCTTGGACTGCTCAACTGCACGGAATGGGTCGTCGAGCTTCATTGATGAAGGTCTAACACACCAGAACCACACTGATATGGCCACAGATCCTAAGAACGACATACTTCTAGGCCCGCTGGACCCACACTCCCAGACTTCACAGCAGTCGTTGGCTGAATGCGGAGACGTTCATGCCTCACCTAGCGACGTTTCGCTGAAGAGAGCCAGGGCGACCAGCACGTCTGTGATCAACATTACTGAAGACCTAAGCGGATCCGAGGTCATCATCATTGAAGACCTACCCATGCGGCCCAGATCTTCCTATCCTACGCCTTTCGAAATGCAGATCGAGGGCGAGTCATCTCCTGCAGATGACATGAACACTGACCAGGACGGCGGCGTAGCACGTGGCGTTTTAACAATATCTACTAGTTCGAGAACCTTGAGGAACCTTTATCCATTAGTGACCACTTTGCAAAATCGAAAGTTGCGTCCCATACTAGCACGGATGCTCACCTCATAATTGAATACGCCACGTCGTAGACAACCCCAACGCATCACAACCGACCGCGTTCAATGCGACCAACCACGTTCAGTGCTACGAACAGCGGTTCAGCTTCAAGGATCTCCTGCCGCATTTTCCCAACCGCGGTGGTCTATAATCGTCTCCGAAACCAGAGACCAGAGCACAGTGCTGCTCACGAGAGAAGCTGTTTGCGCATGCACTGGGCGGCTCAACGACGGCTAATTCCATTTCCCAGTCTTGTCGACTACGGTTCTAACCACCCGCGCGCCATCACCGGCATGGCAAGCCACAGCGTGGCCGAGTGTAATGTATCTCATGAAGACAAAGAGGCGCAGATGGGCTCGGGCGCTCGGACTGTGGGCGCGTGGTGAGGAAAGAAGACGAGGCCGCAAAAGTAAACCAGGTGTCCTGGTGGACAGCCGATTGTCTGCATCTCTCTTTACAATGTATATATATATATATATATATATATATATATATATATAGGGAGAGAGAGAGACACTTGTTTGTTCACTCTTGTCCTTTATGTCATATCGAGCACTGTAATGTTTCATACTGTCACCCCCCCTTTATGTAATGCCCTATCGGGGTCTTTCAGGGAAAATAAATTATGATGATGATTTTGATCGACACAGTTGAGCGCCCCTAGAGCGAACTGACTTGTATAACGAAGCATTGGTTATGTCCCAGCCCAATTCCTATATCCCATAAATATTAAGAACACCTCTATAACGAATTCTCCTGCACAAGGAAGGAATTTAGGCATCCCCGACGGTTGTTTTGTTGCTTCACAACGAATGCGGCGTAACTGTGCCCCTACTGCCCTCAGCAAATGTCACCAATCACGAAGGTTCGCCCATGCGCTAGCACTAACGCCAGCGCTAGCGGCGCACTTGATGAGGGTGCCGATATCAGCAGTAGTCCTGCCGCACTGCTGCAGGAATCACTCATTCAGTGAGCAGCTTGTTCTAATGCATCATTAGGTGTGACGGCTCGGGAATGCGTCACTGTTGATGACGACGTGAAGATGTAAATTTTAACTGACAGCCGACGATGTCTTCAAAGACATCTCAGGCAGAAAGGACGCGAATGCCAACGAAGGCAATGGTTATGAAGGTCCTGTAAACGAACCAAGAACTTCGACTGCAAGGGAGGCGAGAGCAGCGTTCGACAACATGCAGGTCTACTTTGTATACATCCTGCGTTTCACCACGGAGCATGCTGTGAACCAGGACGCAATAAAGTTGACTGCAGTCATACATTCTGTCAGGCAAAGTTTGGACAAAGAAATGTGTGACTTATTTCACCAAGTCTTCTTCAATTCGAGTTAAAGGTAGGTTTTCTCTTGTTGAACGTGCTTATACTGTTCTATGGGGATAAATGCAGTGCGCCACCTTTACAATGAAGTGATCTCTATAAACTACGTACGTTATGCGTCGTACGACCATGCGTACGAAAAAGCAACTTCCTAACGTTTGGGCGTCAGAGTATGAAAATACAACGAATAGGCCACTTTTAAGGGTCATCACATTGGTACTATCAAGTAAAAAATGGCGATTAAGAAAATCTAATTTTGCTAGTTCATATTTCACCTACTTTCATTTCCTTTAATTATGATTTCTCTAACGCGATTAAGAACTGCAGATAACTTCCCCTATGCTGTCCTTGGTGTCATTGTTGGCTTCTTATGACAATAAAAATCGCGCCCCCCGGTTCCCTTTCTTCTCGTTCATTACATAGCGAGGGTCTCGAATCCGAAAGCTTTGATGCCTTCAGTTAGCATGTGCGGGCTTATTGACCAGTTGGTTCCACACAAAAATGTTCATGTAGCCATGACGGCTGCGGCAGAGAAGATGTTCCATCTCCACCGCCAAGGCCGTGAGTGGTGACACTCGCTAACACTCCGAGGGTTAATTTTAGTAGATAAGCATAAATGCCCCGGAAAGTGAATGGAAAAATGGCGCCGCAGTAGCTCAATTAGTAAGAATAACCAACGCCTCCTCTAGAGGAGGCGTTGGAATAACGCACGCGTAATGCGAAGACATGAGTTCGTATCCCACCTGCTGCCAGTTGTTTTTGCGTTCACTTTCATTTCTATTTATGCATCATTTCATTAATTCATTTAAGAACTGCAGATAATTTCCCCTATGCTGTCCTTGGTGTCCTCGTTTGTTGGCTTCTGTGGGAATGACTAATAAAAGTCGGACTCCTTGGTTTCTGTGCTTCTCGTTCATTTATATATATATATATATATATATATATATATATATATATATATATATATATATATAGTGGGAAGTATACATTGTGGTCCAAAATAGGGAACTGTTGGTTAAAGAGAGCTGTTCTTCACGGACCATCGAGGTTAGCCTGGTAACCATTATAACCGTTCGACGTCCCTTCCACGCACACTGTTGAATAAAATGCTTGGAGAGCATTTCAGCCGGGCCCACTTATATAAATTGCACAGTATACAAGAGTCTATCGCTTAGTGGTTATGGCATTACTCGGCTGAGCACGAGGTTGCGGGTTCGATTTCCAGCCATGACAAGCGCATTCTGATAGGGGCGGCGAAGCATGCTTTAGGTGCACGTTTAAGAACAACAATTAGGTAAAACTTGACACACAGATCTCCACTACGCAGCCGTTTTATTGCGGTAGCATTTATATGGACACTCCAGGGGCATTTCCGCTCTTATCCGGTGGCGGCGACGTGTGGCGCCGCTTAGAGCGGCAGCTTGGGCCCTATCTTGAAAGCGATCTGCGAAGAGTACAGAGTCCTAGGCGCGCCGAGGGCTCATAGCTTAGTGTGAGCTGTGTTCTCACCACTTAGTTCGCATTGTAGCGAGAGGCAGCACAAAGGTGAATTCGCTCGCTGCTGCTGCCGCCCTTCTCCACGCCAGCGCTCCGACAGCGAGTGTCCGCGGTCATCGAGTGGGACGTGTTTATGTTTGCCTGTGCGCGCGTGACACTATGCTTGTTAATTTAGCAAGTAAGCGAATGTTTACGAGTTGATATGGCCAATAAAACTACCATCCTTACTTTCGTACCACAATCGATGGTACCGGAATTGATGCTTCGCCTTTCGTGCGAAACTGCGACTTTTTTTAAACACGAAAGTGTTTTATGCCGGTTTTCACGAATCACTTTCTTGCAACGAATGTCAAGGATGTGACGTCGGCTCCGACGCCGCCATCTAGGAGCGGTGAAGCGAAGTACTGCAACGTGACACTAACGAGCGCCGACAGAGAGGGCTTTGGTAGTCACAGCGCAGCGAAGGCTCCAAAGCGGTGTAGCCATAGAATAATAAGCCAAGTGTTAACGGCTTCGTGATTGTGTAAACTCATCATCTTCAACGAAGTGCTGTGTGATAAATAATGAAATCAACATTATTAAAAGTGTCCCACAGCAGGATTCGAACCCAGGACCTCTACTACAGAAGCCCGAGATTGAAACCATTACGTCATGGAAGCATGCGCCGACACGCGTTTTAGAACGCCCTTATCAATTCCTCGCGGGCAAGTCGCCGCCGCGTTGAGACTCCTGGCGCATGGAGACGCCGCTCGCCAACAGGACGCCGCGTGCGAAGCAAGTATGCAACACGGTCGCCGTCCCGCAAATTGTGCGCCTTTCGCTGCAGCGGACCGTGACGTCATGAAGCAAACATGCAGCAGTTTCTGTGAATACACGTGTCAGTTTCGTGTTCTACCAACTCCTAGGAAACAGGGATGAACCATAATCTTTACAAGCCTCTGTATCCACCCAGCCCTCAGTTACGCAGTCTTTGGTATTTCATGCTGCCTGTTCCTGCCAGCGTTCACTCAGAGCCTGTTGCGCGGTTTTGTGGAGCCTTCATAAGAGAGGAAAAAAAAGCTTTTTTACTGTAGCAGAAAAATCGTAGCTCTTAAACCTGCTTTGCACCGCTGCCCGGTGGCGCTGAAATAAAACCGACAGCTTTGTGTGTCACAAGTGCAATGCACCAAAAAGCATGAACTAGTTGTGTTCAAGGAGCGACATTAGTTACTGTTACATCAATGAAAAACTAAGCTCGTTTTGCAGAACAGACAGTGAGCCGCCCTCTCTGGTGCTGTGCAGGTGCGGACATCAATGAAGATGTAAAGAAAAGCCACCCGTAAGCTCTTCTCCAAAGAAAATATTTACGCCATGATTGTCGCTTAGATTCCCTTTTGCTTATTTTTGCCTCTACGTTCCCTTTTCATGGCGCGTACGAATTTCTTCGCCGCGGGTGGCTCATTTACTTCTGCACGGCTCCCCTCCCCGCATCCATCACTCATCATTGCTGTGAGTGCTACTTATGCCTGAAACAACACGTAAGAAATACTGACGCAAACCTGTACAAACCATCCGTTCTAGCATTCTACGCCGCAGTGTCAACCAGAGAACGAGAGAAAAGAAAACGAAGGCAAAAGCGTCAACAGACTCCGAAAACGGATGTCGGCGCGCGAAAGGGCTCCCTGCTATCTCGGCTTCCATGGCCGAGCGAGGTCTGTCATGCTCGAGTGGCCACTCATCACGACGTACAGTCATCAGCTCAGCTGGCGCCAGATGGTAGTGCAAACGCGCGCGTTTAGAGCCGCATATTGAATGAGGCCTTCTTCGTCCCAACCTTTGTTTCTTGGCTCTCCTTCTCGTAATAGCTAGTGTTTTGGATCAACGCCTTCAGTACATTGCGTCTGAATGATGCGGCACTTATTTACAGTCTACAGCTCGCGCCAACCATTGAGGAGCGCGATCACGCGATTCAATGCATTGCATGTCTCTAGCGCGTCAGACTGTCGTTTGATCCGTCTCGAGCGCATCACTGAGCGCAATCTTGCGTCCCAGGGCCACGCTTCGTAGCTCCCACAAGCTAAACGAATGACTCGCATTCGCAAGATTGCATACCTGAGCAAATTTTCGTTATTTGCTATTAATAAAATACAATCAAGAAAGAGACCGTTCATTAATCAGAGAAGAAAAATCAGCTGGCATCAGCGATTCGTCCAGCTATACAACTCATTCACCGTCATAGGAGCAGGCTTTTTTTTTTGTGGTCACGGTCGTCTCTGCATTGTTTTGTTTCTAAACAATGGCTCTGACACGCTACAGGGAATTGGCCAACAAAGTTTTACAAGTCTGACCTTTTAATTATTATTATTATAAAGAAGCTAAATTTTGGAATATTAGAATATGGGCCAGAGATTAAAAAAGTATTTATGGTAATTTCAAGAACTTTGAGAAGCACACAACGTTGTCTTCGTCCCCTACAGTGTTGCCTGTGGTGGTCTCCGAAATAGATGCGAAGACGCCACGACTATCAGCTCCAAAGCTACGTGAAAGCGTAGTTATAGTTAACGCGTCACTTAGAGTTAAGTTGCCCCACTGCGCACTGCCGCAGGGGAGCAAGTTAGGGCCCCACATCCAATGAGGGAACCAGTTTTTGTTTTTCGCCATACAGGGACGTTGAAGCTGAGGGTGCCGAGTTGGTTTAACGACACTATGATGAATTGGTAATGGAAAGGACGGACTGCACAGTAAACTCACATTCAAACTTTTAACTGCTGTCCCAGTGAAAGTGGATTATAGAGTAGCCTGAAGATAAACTACAGAAAAAGAAGAAAGAAATACCAGCGAAGCATTATAACCAATCGTAGTAGCAAGTTTGGAAAGAATATCCGTAATGTGATCTTGTTTCTCGAGGAGCCCCCCTTTCACCTTTTTCTTCACCGTACGGCGCTCTGAAGGGGAGCCACTGCAGGAGCGCCACTAGCGGCCGCTCACTAAGCTTGCATAGTCCGCAAAGGAAGAACGACGATCGCCTAGGCACCAGCTACAGAAGAACGTCCCCGCTGATCATGCCAGGATGACGATATGCTGCTTCTCTTACCAGCCGCTACTGTTAATCACAACCGAGAATAAAGGTACATGGCCCGTGTCTATATCGGCCGCCTACGTGTTCCAGTCATATCAAGTAGAGACTCCCAACCCTATGAAAGCTAAAAACTTCAACCTACGCTGCAACCTCGTATTTCATCAAATTAGCTCGTTGAAAAATCCGCAAAGGGGGGGTTGAAAGAGGAACGGAAGGGTGCCATCAACCGAGTGCATCACATTTGAAGGAACCATGCCTGAGTCCTCCAAGGAAGCTTCGCTGTGACGAAAAATTTGTCTTGGCTCTCAACTATGCCATCTCTTTTTTGATGCTTTTCTTACGTGGTTTTTTTTTTTGCCAGCGCCCCTAGATGCCCGTGTGATGCTCAATAATATCTGATTTAAAGTTAGAAAGGAGGCCACTTTGTGTTGAAAGATTCCTTAAATATCTACACTTCTCAACGAAAATGTGTCACATGTAGTGATCGGCGGTGTGCTACAGCGGCCACGATCTTGCCCGAAGCGAGCGCGAAGTTTCTGCGGCCGAAAGCTTCTCGTTCGTAAGTGCTATGTGTCATCGCTCGGCCACCTTTGCTAATAGTACGGCCAGTACCAAGACTGGCTGCACATTTCTCGTAGGAACGATTCTAGCGTCACACAGATTTTTGTGAATATCGCGCCCTGCTCTGACAAGTGATGTACATTACCCCACCAACGCGAACTACCCATAACAATTATGGACGCGGAGTATGCCTTTGGTGTTTTTGCTCCAGACTATACAGAACATACAGAGGGGGAGATGAAGATACACAAATTAGAAACATCTGTTATCTCTGAAGTTCTGCTACAGTTTTTTTTTTTTTTGTGCGCAGGGTATTACTTGGTGGGGCATTCACTCGGCGGTACGCGCGACTAATGGTCCATGTGAACAACCATGATTGCGACTGCTGCCATGTGCGAGAGACGTATGCTAAAGCATATATTTGCGGTCTGCCCAACATACAGACAGGGTGGTCGAACGTTAGCCTCTTTTCTGGCAAACATCGACGCCAGGGCCGCGATTTTGTAGCAAGGCATTATGACTTATTCTACTCTAGTCTTATCATCCACCACTCACAGCCGGCTGATCCCGTTGATAAGGCGAGCGGACCGTCGCTCCGACCACTGACAAAGAGCGATAAGCGCGAAAAGGGATTATGACATTAAAGGCATCGCTACAAAATACCGGCCCAGGACGTTCTCCGAGGGCTTTATTTTGGGTCCTTGGTTCCAACCAAGATATGCTCTAATAACACTATTGGCCATGCTACATTTTTTACACGAGAGACGACTATAGCCTCAAGACTTTAAATGATATGCTGTGTTGACGCCAACATCAGCATCCATCCCTCTTTTATTTTCCTTTTCCCCTTCCGTAGTGCACAGTAGCAGGTAAGAACGTGCAAGCACGGACCAACCTTATCTAGCTTTCTGTAAATAAATTATTTACTAGTACTACTTGAAACATTTAATTCCTCTCAGATCTTGTTGAAGCCGACAATGCATTATATTCTAAAATTCTACTCATTCAGTCATGAATGGAAGAAAACATAAACTGCCACAGCTGAATTCCATCTATTTTTGGTCCAATATCAGCACGCACAGACCACTTCCCCGGCACTAACATCGGCTACAGTCGTCCGTCTACGAATACGTCTTCGTCCTGTCGAGGCTGTGGTTGAAGAATTGTTCGACTGCAAAAACGTTTCTCTATGGTTCAACGTTATTCTTTACTGTTGCTGCTTATAAACGTGTGTACTTTGCCCTACGTAGTCAATTTGTAACATATAGCTAATTTTGTAACCTATAGTTCTATTCGCAGTTGATCCGTACCTATAATACAACGCTGATGAGAGGTAATCAGACTCGGGCATCTTCGCTGTACTATTTGCCAATATCTGTCACAACTATGCCCAGTGCTTCACTGTAGTCTCTATCACATTGTCTTTCGCACCGATACAATCATCTTGTTCGTGAAACCTTACTTTACCAATACGGTGATCATCATTCGCGGCGCGTATCTGGTAAGCGCAAGCACGAGCTATGGAAAAACAGGCGCACGAAGAAGGCGGAATATTTGGAGCCAGATCGAATAATCTTCTCCACCCGTATTCACAAAAAACGTTCTTACGCTAGAACTCTTCGTAAGAACAGATGCTAGATAGTCATGATTTCGAACATGTTATGGCAAAGGCGGTCGACAAATGGCGAAGAGCACTTACGAAGGTAAAGCTTTGTGAAATCGACCTCTCGTTCATAACAACTATTTGCCAGTATCGGGCCGCCTTCAGTGACATCACCGGACGGCGCCTGTTCTTACAAACCACTCTAACACACGAACTATTTTGCGTATACGGTCGCTGTTCTTCCACGAACGGAGCAATACGCGTTTTCCTGCGCTATATTTATACCATTTTATACCTTTGCAGTCTTCAACATGTTACATACCGAGTCGAACACACAAAGCATCTTGGCCCGAATTCACAAATCCTTCTTACGCTAAAATTTGTCATTAGAGAAAATTTCAGCCAATCCTGATGCTGGACATAGTATTAGCGAAGGCTGTTGGCCATTGGCATTGAGTACCTACGAAACAAGCACTTCGTAAATTCGGCTCCTTGTTCGTAAGTTCCCTGTGCCATTGGCCAGCCGCTTTCGATAACATGTCCAGCTTCAGGATTAGCCCGTATGTGTTCGCACGAACAATTATATCGTGAATACGGACCCTGATTTACCTTTTTTTTGCACTGACCCGTGTAAGCGTTCGTGGTGCAATTGTCTAATCACCGATTGCCGTAATTGGTTGTTTCGTCCGAGACGTGCGGCTTACTCCCTCAATTCAAACCTTTGGCAGTTTGTCGAACGACCAACGGGGTGTGAGCAATACGCGCAGTTTAACGCGCACGCAGCCAATAACGCAGGCCGTAAAAGTGTGCACACGCGCGCAGATAGAATGCCCGCGGATGAGCCTCCATCGCACGCAACGCACGTCGAACAAACGCCGAGGCCTTGCGGCGCAGCCACCCCCTCAGGTATGCAGTCGGGGACGGTGCGCCTCATCTCGTTTTCGTCATATGTCAAATGAAGGGTAAAGGCGTTTATGCAAAGAAGACAACGCGAGCGCGCGAGAGAGGTGGCCCCCAACGAGTTCGGCCCGCTCCGCTGCTACCTGGGTGAGGAAGCGGAATAAAAGGGCGCGCAAAGATAAAGGCTGCGCGCACGCTTCAGGCATTGCAAATGCTCGCCCGCACGTTCAATTTGCATCTATTTGAGTGGCACCCGCTAAAACAGCCGCTGATCATTTTATTTCCGCCGGCATAAAAAAAAGTAAGATCTTCTTTTTTTCATTAAGGCACGCTGTCTCTTCCGTTTTTCGCCTCCGCATGCCCCTTTCCTCAAAGCTATTCTAGCTCAGAGGCCTCGGGCGTTAGTCCGAATATCTCGTGCTCTTGCGGACAGTACTGTTCTATTAAGTCTGGCGCATAATAGAGAGCCCAGAACACGGCTGCGTTAGTTGGCGCTTCCCTCTCCATTTGTAGAGTTTGTAGCGCGCCCTAAATAGTGGGCATCCTGGGCTGTGCACGTGACAAGGTTCTGATCCCTTTCGTCACTTTTATGATCGATATCGGTTAAATGCTAGAACCATGCGGCGGCTGTCGACGGATGAGTCGATCATACCAGCCAGCTAGAACGCATGCTAACCATGGGGCTGACACCATACCCGCATCTTTGAAAAATGAGTGGGCAGTGGTTTTTTTTGTGAACTAAATTGGGGGCACAATGCCCCGAAGGTGCATCAAGGCAAAGCAGACTTTAGGCCGCAAACGTGATTTTTGATGGAGCCTTAACATATGTGACATGGGCTACGTAGTGCTGAGCAGGCAGTAATCGCCCGTCAACTTCTATATACACAGTAAGCTCTTCTTCTGTCGACCTCTCGCTCTCTCTGTTTTTCCTTTCTTTTTTTTACGTGGAAACGCATGGCGCAGTCGTTATGGTAGTACACGCCAAGGATTATCTACGTGCTTTGTTTTCTTCAAAATATTTCTTCTCGGCGAAGACACACCTCCACAGTCCTGCAGTCTACTTCAAAGAACGCGGCGAATGACAGCTGCACAGTGCAGCGAGCCTCAGAAGCCAAGTTTCCCCTAACTCGAATAAAGAAGGTAAATTCCTAGATTTTCCTGGATTTTTGTAGGATACACTTGCTCCAGTTGTCAGCATGATTTCTGTGAAGATGAATATTTGGTTATGCAAAGAGACTGCAAATTTATACTTCTAATTCATTTATCTAGTTCTAAAATATTTTAAATAATGAAGCCACTACACTAAAGCTGAAGTGATGTCGCAGTGCAAGTTTTGCTAGCACCACAGCCTCCGGCTAACGCCCCCCCCCCCCCCCCCCCCCTATTCCTACTCACAGCAGCAGATGTCAGCCCGCTTATACTTTGCTCTACATGAAAAGGAAGCTTCAGCAAGAACAAACTGTCAAGATTGACACAGAACCTCATTCGAATCGCAAGTGACACGGGCGCCGGACCACTCTTGCTTACAGAATGTAGCAGTGTCAAAACATTGTGCCGCTTCCCGGAACTGTTGTAAAATATGTACAACAAATATTTCTTGAATGCCGTGATGTACTGATGTAATGACTGAAATCAGCAGATTCACGTATCGGTCATCGCGGCGTCTCTTGCAGGGGTTCCTGACATCTCTGAGTTGTATTGCGATAAAAATTACATGGACACTCCAAGCGAATTTGTGCCGTTGCCGTGACGTTCTGTATAAAGTTCAAGTGCGATAAAATGATATCGAGCCCCGCGCGCCGTATCCTGTGCGAAGGAAAGCGTGCGAAGGTGAGTCGAGAAGGTTGGTGGCTTGATGCACGACGTCATCCCGCGCTCCCATTGTTGGAGCTCACGAGATTAGGCGCGCTATTGTGGGGGCAGGTGAGCGCACTTCTCCTCCTTTAGCTCGACCGTGGCGAGCTGAATCCTGGAGGTAAGCTGCGGCAGATGCGAAGGCTTATAGAGAATGCCAAGTTCAGTGGTGTCTTCGTGCGCGCTGCTAGAGCTCGAGGTCACGTAATCTGAAGTTTCCGAGACGCCGTGCAGCCCGAAGCGTTCGCTCCCCGAGGCCGACGCTGTTCACGCCAGCGTCAAGACAGCGAGTCTTCGTGGTCATCGATTGATATCTGTTCATGTGTGCCTCTGCGCGTGCGACACCATGCTTGTTTATTTGATTAGTACGCGAGTGTTTACTACGATTTATAGGACCGATAAAACTGCGACGTTTATTTTGGGTAATTCTCTTATACTTTGCTATAGCTATGTCTGCTGCGCCTTTCGGGCTAAAGTGCTACTTTTTTAAATGCGCTTTTGATCAGCTTCATTAGCATTTTTTCTGCCAAATAAATAGAAACAGCGTTTTCAACGAGTACATTACCAGCATATCTCATATAGTGTTGTTCTCTCACTTTAACGTTTTCATTACAACGGTATCAATTACACATACTTAAACGCGCTGTGCCAGTTCAAGCGGCTGCCAACAAAGCTAAGACAACATGTAAAGCTGGCTTCGCCTCCCACATATTTTTATTTTGGAGAAGCAAGCTTTTCAAAACATTCTAGCGGGCTACGCAGGCATGTAAGGATAGCATTTGAGGCCCGCTGCGAGAATGATTATAAGCCTATAACCTGAAAATAAGGAGAGAGAGAAAGAGACGGGACAGCTAATTTTAACATTTGCAATGATTATGCCATTCTCTGCATTTCTTTCCGTCTATATGTGGTGCCCGCTCCTTTCCAGTAAACTGACAGGGTCGAAGGAAGTTTCATTGAGGAAGATTTCGGCGGTGACATCCCAGCCCACAGCTGTCACCTGCAAGCAGAAGGGCTTCACCAAGGGCGACGTCACCTGCTCCAATTATACGACCCTGGCACAGAACGCAGATATACATGCCACCTGCTATGGATTTGCCCAGGTACACGACACATCAGGGAGCCTCTGCTCAGAGAGAATGGCCTGCGCCATGACCGGCCTTCTGATTTCAGCACGTGGGTTCAAGAAGACTCTCGCTAGATAATTCTACTGATGTGCTTGCACGGTACGGCGTTGTGGCCTTAGATGTGTGTTTCCTTCTAGTGCTCCTTGTCTTCATCGAATTTCCGACAACAAAATTGCGGTACATGTTCGCAGTGGCGCGTTATCCTGGCATCACTGTCAGTTTGTATTCGCGCTTTGTGTGCGACCTGTCGGGCAGATGCGGAGGTACAACGGTCCATGCCCCCTCCATAACCGGAGAAAAAGGAGAGTTGGTTTGTTCGAGGCCAGATCGCGGGTGGTGCCTCGTGAGCGAGTCCGCCATTCATCTCCATGCTTGGATTCTTTCTTTCCTTCTCCTTTTCTTTTCGATCTCATTCACTGTTCCTTTTTCAGCCGGTCTGGCAGCACGCTTGTCTGTGCCCTTCTTCGAACACGTCTGCTCACCTGCTATATCATCCCTGGACAACTGGGACGCCGTGAATACATCTTGAAAGTTAACATAACAATCGCTGTAATGAAAAAAAAAACTGCACAACTTGTTTCTGGACCAATCGACATACTCTCAGAAATTTTCAGCTGGAAAGTTTGCCTGCGTCAGTGTGCAGCATCTCGTTCATAGCTCTGCGTAAGTATCTGCATATGTTTAGGTAAGTACCGCTATACATATGGATTGTTACGGACAACTCCTATCAGAAGGGAGCTGTTGTGAGTTTATACTTCCCTGTTACTTCAAGCTCTAAACAATGTTGAACAAGCGAACCACCAAAGCAGCGATCCGCCTTTTGCCAGCATTCTGCTCCCATCTGAATTCGAACGCATTACATTGAGACACGAGCCCGCGGTGGTTGTTCCGTGCCGAGCGTATTCAAGTCATGGGCACGGCGGGGCCGCGGTTACGACCCCCTGTAGCTGCAGCCATATTCCGAAACGCTGTGGAATGTTAAGGCACCCCTCAGCATAGACATGGGATCACATTCACAAGCCCAAACTGGTCAAACTTAATCGGGAGCAGTCCTCTCGGGAACAGGTGAATACGCAGCTTCGGGACGTAAAACATAAGTTCTTACCATTCGATAAATATAATGGTTGGCCTCACTTCTCCCCTGGAATAGCTTTTTTTTGTTAATAGTCGTGGTAATACTGCGTTTTATTTCGGGAAGTGGCGAAGATACAGTAAGTGTAGGAGCTGACCAGCCAAATGATAGGGCGGTGCAGTGATGCTATTTTCGGCGCTCTTAAAAGAACAACTTTCAAGCTCGCCACAAGGTTCGAGCGATTTCATAAATTCAACAAACTGAATCAAGCAATTGATAACTAGGAACGATAATTGATAGCTCTGAATGCACCAATATAAGAGACGTGCGGACACATTGTCACCAGCGCTTTGAAAATTGGGAATTACGACCAAATTAGCGCCTTGTTTGTGTGCGGGAGTGATCCGTACGCTTATTACTTGGAATCTATGTGCTTCGTTGTGCTATTATGACATTTGTAACTCTTGGTGTGTAGAGGCAAACTTGACTGAGCAAGACGATTCGACAGTCAATGTTTTGCGCCAAGTATTCTCATCTGCTCATCGGCATGCAGAAGACGAAAATCATGGACGGCAGAATCACATGGAGTTAATATTAGGACAACTTCGAGGAACTTCTGCCACGTCGGGGACGTGGTTACGTGGACGTGACTTCCTATCAAGCACACATGTTTTGCATAAAAACAAAGAAATAGCTTTCAATAAGCTGAAAACACTGCACCTAAATCAAAACTGAACCGGGCAGCCCGCAGTGCCGCACCTCGTGACGTCAATTGTTGCTTTAAAATAAGCGCGTGCCAGGATCGGGGCCAACGCCTTTAGCGGCGGGACATTGCCGCAATGTACTCAGTTAAGATACATTTTCTTATGTTGCACAACTCTCCTTGACGTAAAACTTGAACAAAACTGTTTTTTTAAGCTTGCGTTGCTGAAGAATCAGATTGCACATTACTTGGAGTGAGTACATAGCCTGCGAATATATTAGTGAGTAACTATGGGTGAGTATATCCGCTTGTCATGGTGACTTATAATGCCAATACCCTTATACCAGTCAATAACGTGAATGCTGTCGCTCATTAAAATATTCCTACATCCACGTTTATGGCTAGGAGTAGCATCAACAAATGCCTCCTACTTCCTCATCAGAATGGCCAGGGGTCCCGAAGGTGGTGTTTGTGGGTGCAAAGAGACGATTGCGCACCTTCTGTGTGGTTGTCCTCCTTTCAGTGTACAATGAAAAGCGTTCTGCGCCACGCTCTACAACCGTTCAGAATTCCCGGACTCTGGTCCGAGCCGATGTCAGGCCGAGTTGCTCTGCAAGCGGTATTGATTTCTTTCCTAGTTCTTTTTTTTTTTTGGGGGGGGGGGGGGGCAACGGGTCTTGACGAAAAAAGAAAAAAAAAGAAAAAAAAAACATGCGGATCCCACGCACCATGGGAATCGTTACAAGCGAATTTTTCTGTGCTAAATGCGGTGATTGACGTTAGATGGCCATGATGTTAACGGCAAATGTTAAGCTCTTCAGCGTTCAGTGTAACACTAGAGTGGTGAGCTGATGTTAAACGTTACCTTGCGCGAGCCACTGCTGTTTGTCTGCGTAGTATGCAGAACAGACAGCGAGACCTGGGGCGCTATATATATACATATATAGATATATATATAACGTAAAATTATTCCAAACTGTTCTGGAATTCCAATTTCTGCAATCAGCCTCCACGATTGGTCAAAATCATTTTCGGGCCACTCCCAACTTCGCCTGTCGGTCAGGCGACGTCACGAAAACCGCGACAGCTCCCCATCTCATATAACGTATACACACTGATTACGCATGATTAAATAGCACAAAAGAAAAAAAATCATTCCTGATTCGACGCCTTTTCACCATTAGCCGTGTGCTATTGGTCGAATGTTTTCTGGCTACGCCCACTTCGCCTGTCTGTCACGCGACCTCACAAAACCGCGAAAACTCACCACGTCAAAGTGACGTGTACGCGAAAAAAATGCATTAATATGCCGAACAAAACTGAATTTTTTTCTGAATAGCCACAGACTGCCCCGTTCCGAAAGGAATAGAAGATGGCTGCCGCCTAAAGTCCCTAGATTTCCTGCTCTTTTTTAAGTAGCAACATCTACTCCGTCGGCCGCCATTATCTTCCGAGATAGCATGCGACGACCGTCAACGACCGCTGCCATCTATACGCGGCTCGCAGCAGCGTGCAAGTAGAGTGTACTAGATTGGGAGTAGGTGCAACGAGGGCTCTGCGCTGAGGCATTTTTTATTGAAAATCCAGGTGGCGCCACCGTCACTTTTTCCCGAATGAGCGGCCCCGCTCGCCGGCCGGACGCTTGTCGCGTCGGAGACCGTACCGCAGCTGCATGGAGCTTTGACAGGTGGATACTCGGTGGCGGTAACACTGAGATTATTCCCCACCAATCTATTGTAAATGAAGCGGAAAAAGAGCGGCGGAAAGAACGCAAACGACGCGACAACGACGGTGCGTCGAGCAGACGACAGCTACTCAGCCTGCGAGCTCGCCTCAACCAATGAGCGCTGCCGAAACAGCCGGAGCCAACATTTATTGGCCGGAGATTCAGAATAAGGCGACGACAGCGCCGCCACATTTTCCGCGTTTTATGCTTCACCCTCGGCGCTTGCTAAGGCGTCCGCTGGACCCCCTCCCCCATTCTAGTACACTCTAGTGCAAGTGAATGCGGATTAACAGCGTTAGGAAGAACATGGCTGCTGGAATGAGCACTGCCCAATGAGATTCGTCTGCAGTACTTCAAAACTTGTCGCTACTTAAAGAAAACAAAAAAAAAAAAATCTAGGGACTTTATGCCCACCGATCGCTCAGGCCCTCGCTACTCGCACCTGCCGGTGAGCATGTATTTATTTGCGCATGATAAACTTTTTTTTGCGTGGCAGTAAAATGTTATCGAGCCCTTTCGGCATGCATACGACATCGCTCTGCCAACTCTTCCTTGCTGAGGATCCGTTTTAGCGGCATTCTTATCCTTCCGTTGCACGCCGCCGCGATTTTCGACCAGCCACCGCAAACTAAGTAAGGCGAAGCGGACCAATCGGAGAAGCCTGCACCGCCCTCTTCAAGCGGTTATCTATTTTCACTGTGCTGGCTCGGTCCCATCGAAACCCTTTCCACTAGAGCATGCTCCTCGTCTCTTGACAGCTAATTAGATAAGAAAAACCACTGAGTGTAGACAATGATATTGGTTTTGAAAGCGAACAAATGTGACCTCCTATAAACGAGGAGAGTGTTTGATTGGGTTGTTCAGACAACGCAGCGGGTCACCGCCCGATGCTTGCGTCGGTGGTTACGTAAATTTGACGTCAGGAGTTTGGAATCAAAACAGTTTGGAATGATTTTACGTTGTAGCGCCCCTGTTTGGCTGTGCTTGAACCTCCGAGCAGGTTAGCATTGTCATTGCCTCACACAAAACATCGTACCCTGGCAAAATGTTAAACTTTAATTGAAAAATGGGGTTGTACGTGCTAAAACCACAATCGAATTATGAAGCATGCCACAGTGGCAGACTCCGGATTAATTTTCACCTCCTGGGGTTCCTTAACGTGCGCCTAAATATGTGTACACTAGCGTTTTTGTATTTCGCCCCCGTCGAAATGCGGCTGCCGTGGTCGGGATTAAACCCGCGACCTCGAGCAACACCATAGCGCCAAATCTATACTGCGGCAGGCACGGAAGCGGTGAATTGACGTGCGGCCGCTACGGCTGTGTCACCTAGACGCTACCGGTGCTTCGTCTGCACGATCTGCGTCACTTGTCCGCTTGGCAAATTTGCACGTTGTTTATTGATGCGAAAGGATCAAATGGCTCATTGAGCGAAAAAGCCAGCGTCTGTCGTCTAGACAAGCGAAAGACGGCACCTCAATTCCCATCGGCTACGACGCCACGTCACGAGCGCGCCTCGAGGGAGCAGCGCCTGCGAAAAGGGACAGCTGCTGTGCGTGATGGGAAAGGGCATCGCCGAAACGTCACGTCACCCTCGCTCTCGCTCTCAGAAGCATGAAGCATGTGTTATCCGCACGTTCCTCGTCCGCGCGAGCTCTCGCCTGCGTTCTAACTGCGCCTCGGTAAGGCCAAATAAAAAATTTGGAGGACGCTTAAGCTTCGCCTTTAATTTTCTAGGGGTGTAAAAAGGGTGTTGTTTTGTCAAAAGGTGTCAAAAGGGTGTTTTAAGGTAGTTTCGGTTTGGCTAGGTTAGGTTAGGTTTATTTCGGTAGCGCGCGATAGCATTCAAAGATCCCTTATCGATCGTCTTGCTTCCCGGCAACTGCACTTTCTTTTTTCTCCAACCGAGGAGGCGAGCGCCATCTGGATGGCGCTTTTGCAAGGAACCAACCGGGGCGTGCTGCTGTGTGAATGGTAGAAATGCTGGAAACGGGATTTGTGTTTGAGCTTTCGCGTAAGAGAATTATGTTTTCTCGTACATTCAAAAATTACAACCCGATGCTATCACGTCTGTAGGTTGTGGTAAAGTCGTACTTTACGATTTTTCTGACGGATTTTACTTTGAGCAATTCAATACTTCTTCACTAACGCCTCTCCGCCACGCGGAGGGCCTGCGTGTTCGGCGTGGTTGGGGGTGATTTTCTCGGCCGTGGACGCCGACACCGACGCCGGATTTTCTGTGACACGGCGCTCTTAACGCTGTCGCGTTAAAACGCGCCAAGCCTACGCCTCCTAAATAGCAGGCCTGTGCACTCTGCTTTATGACGTCACGCTACTTGGACTAAAATTTCCATTGCCAAGACCGGCGTGCCAAAAGCGGTGACGTCAAAATCAAAATCGCTGTTGATTACGCGGTAGCATCCCCATTAGATTCTATGGCAGTCGGGCCAGATAGCATGACGTCATGGATCGGAGTGCGTAAGCCTTGTGCTATCTAGGAGGCGTTGGGCATACTCGTGATTCTATGGCAGTCGAGCAAGGTTGCATGACGTCACGGATCGAAGTACACCCGCCTTGTGCTATCTAGGAGGCGTTGGCCAATCGTCTCAACGCGCTCGCTTGCCCGCGAGGAGTTCATAACGTGAAGGACCGTTCAGCAGTGTTCAATTGTGCATTAAGGCCTTAGCATTCACAACTCATAAGAAGTACTTAGCTGTCCTCTGTTTTTTTTTCTTCCTTTTTGAGAAATTGCACAAACGTACTGTACTGAACGTAATACCCTGAACTGAAATTTATCCAGTTTGTTCACAACCCGCTGTCATGTCGAGTAGTTGCGTTTTCTTGCCTTCTTACTTTGCCTTTTCTTTCTCGACACAGAGGTCTAAATCGATTGAGGGTCAAATTCCTTGAAAGCAGATGAGAATAATATGAGTAAACCACTTCTTTACAGTTTCACATGCACCGTACTTCAAACCCAGAATGAATATTTTTGGCAATCACTGCAGAGTGAATTCCTAAAAAAATATTGCAGGCAATGTATAATGTATTGTACAAGGAGTCTTAGGAAGATATACACGCTCTGAACCCCCCCCCCCCCCCCCCACCCGACGCGGCTTACAAGACAGCGACAGCAGCAGCGTATCAGTCGAAGGAAAAGGCTAAGAAAGCTCCGATTTAAAAACATGCAGAAATCTCGACCGACGATTATTGTCAATGTAAGCGAATAGCCCGACCGAACGAATGAACGAACGATGATGATAAGTGGTTCTTGAGGAAAGGGAAAGGTTGACGCTATCTTCTGCAGCCCTTGAGGGAGCACGGCTCAGCAAGTGAGCGAGCGATAGTCCCCCCTCCCTCTCTTTGCCACCATCCCCTTCCTCGCCGCCACTCAGTTACGCGAGAGCTCACGTGCGACGCCTCCCCTCTCCACGTATCCCCCTCGCCCTATTCGGAACTCAGTTGCACGAGACTGCCCGAGAGCACGCGACCTTTCCCTCGGAGAGTTTCGTTACCTTACCTGGCCCAAGTTCGACCTACCACCGTCGTACCACCGACCACGAAAACGGCCGAAAGAGCCAAAGCAAGGTAAGTAACTTTATAAACTGCAGTCATCAATTGCCGTCAGGAAGCTTGTGTGGCCAAACTCTCTTCCTATCTTCTTTTCTCAACTTTTCTACACTTTGTCAATTTTCTGATCCCCCAGTGAAGAGTAGATAGTTACCTCGATCTCATGCCTCTAGCTCCTGCGTTTGTTGTTCGCTTCGCATTTTGTTTGAAGACAGCTTCGGAAGGTTTCGGCACTATCCCTGCTGGTGTAGTGCTCCGTTCGAAAGCACTAATCGAGAGTCTGAAAGACAATCTTTAAACTTAATTTGCAAAAAAACTATACAGCTCTCATTCAAGCCCTCCAGGTCTTATGACCAAAAATGCTCGGGAAAACGTGTGGCAAAAAAAATTTTCGGCGAAAAAAATGGCCATTGTAGGTTTCCAAGAAGTGGTGAGCACGCAGCACATCAGGCACTTGATAGCAAAATAAACTAAGAATCTCCGTCTCAGACCGACGCGGACGGCGGAGAAGCGAGGTCTGTTGCTGCGGCTTGCTAGTTGAATGCACTCAACCTCTTTGCGACGGCACTGCGCCTACAGCTTGGAAGCTGCTGCACGTAAATGTTGGGAGAAAATACCATCCACCAAGCCGAACGAGCTTGCCGGCGCATTCACCCTTCCCGGCGTCTGCTCAAATCATCGTCACGGTAGCATTCGCGCGAAGTGGTCAGTAAGCAGGCCCGCTCATTCTTCGTTGTCTGCTGTAGGTCGTAAGAAAGAGAAGGAAGCCAGGCCCTTGACCTCTGATGTCAAGGCAAAAATACTGACGATGCTTCTGCCACAATTCGCGAGAAAATTGGCGAAGTGGCCCGCGTTTTTTTTTTTTTTACGACGCAAATATCTCATGACTGCAGATTTTAAAGATAACTACCGTCATAAACTAAGCTACAACCAACGCAAAGCGCTCGACACACCAATTGAAGATGAGGCAAAAGGACCTGGGGCCGAATTCCTAAAGCTCTTCGTTCGTAAACGAAAATTTAAGTGAATCCTGATGCTGCAGATAACATCAGCAAACGTGGCCGGCCAACAGCAAACATCACTTACGAAAAAAAAAGCTTCGTTAATTCAGCAGCACAAGTGATGCGCTACATACGTTCAAGTTTGCGGAGGGGGTGCGCTTGAAAAACCAGCGGCTCTTGATGGAGTTATCAAAAAAGTAGGGCGCGAAACTTTAAATGACATCGACGGTGAGCGCTGCTCGGCGATGTCGCCGCGAGACAGCATGGATCACAGTCAGCTTAGCCGCTTCAAGAAGGGACGCCTAAAAAAAGAACTAATGAAGCCCGGTTCACTAAGAGCCTGCTGCTTTATGGACCTACAACAATGACTGACGCGACATCCCCACAAGGTGGCTGAAAGAGTTAATAATGCGGCATTAACACTGCTGTGGTTTTCCTCCAACAGCTATCTGACTCTCTCTCGATGAGTTCGAGCAGGCGTTCATTGTGGACCTCGGACATGCTGAGCGTGGGCTTGCCTAGCAGCTCGATCATTGCGAGCACGTTCCTTTTCCTTTGCGCCCAGTAGTACCATCGCAGCACGCCATTCTCGAGCTGCTCAAATTCACCCCTGAGGAATGCAAAGTCTGATTTGACGCACTTTTTCACAAAGCTGCGGCCTTCTAAGAGGTCCCTTATTGCTAACGTCAAAAGCCCAGGACGTCGATCTGAGTCGCTGTAATGACGCTGCCATGCTGGACTTCGACGCTGCGTCGTCGTATACTCTGACATGTGCAGTACGAAAGACCAAGCTTCGATGCTTGATTAAACTGTCTGGTAAATATGAGAAGGGCCGTGATAGTCCGATGCGAGCGGGGGGAGAAACGAGGAGGCGGCGCGTAGCTGTCCGGCCATCGGAAATCAACGCCCGTGAGAAACCTGCTTTTGAATCGCTGTCCGTACGGAGCAAACCACCAGCTGGTCTTTCCGCTGCCGAGATGCCCGAATCTTCTTACGCGCGCCACGTGGCTCGAGCGCAGGTAGTACGCGAGAATCGGACGCGAGAGTCGGATGACGGAGCTCGACTGACGGCGATGCAGCGACCGCGACGGCATCGCGAACACCAGCCTATATACCTAGCGGCGCAAGCTGGTAGGCACCACCAGCAACCGCGGCTTAGCAGGCTAGATAGATACACACACACGAAACGCTTGAATTCGCAAAGGAATCATTAATAATGCGCCAATATCGTGCCGCAGTATAGGAGTGGACACGACAAGCACGACATAAGGAGACGAAGGTACGAGCAGGTTAAGTTCTTTCCTTGTAATCCTTTGCTACGTTACGCTACAGACGATGCTACGGGAACAGATGGTGAATTTTCGTCAGCTGCATGCCGTAAAGCTGCGCAAGAGTTGCACCAGAGAGGCAAAATATTTGCGTCGAAAGCCGGTAACTGCAGACGCACTGCTATGGCTTCAGGAACTATTGCATGACTGTATGAATCACGCAACGAAAGGGGAGAGAGTATTCACGGTTCTCGGAGTAGACTAATACTTAACAGCGTGTAACCGCCGTCTTTCATCACGTTATAGTGCATTCGATCGCAAACTTGTCGCAATGTAGCCACGCCGTTATGTCGATTGCAGCTGGCGACACTACAGTGGTTGGAGGAATGACAAGCGACCTATAAGTCGACATGTTGTGTCACCTCCTTGCAACAGCTCTCGTGACGGCCATTCTTGATTGCTTCCCAGCATAGACACTGTGCGAGTTAAGCCGTGCAACCTTCGATGCTTTATCGGGCGGACGCGAGCGCGCGATGAGTACTAAGTTCAACTTTCGGGCTGTGGTCTTGTTGATAGGCGTTCAATAGCGATGCCCGAATGGATACACACAAGTGCTAAGAAACATAGCAATGCAGGTACTGCAGTTGCATGCAAACGTTCCCCTGCGCTAGATATGCCGCGGCCATGTTATCGGTTTGCTACATCGATGCACAATGTGGAGACCTCAGGCAAACGTGCTGTTAGCTTGCCAAGTCACGCCTCGTGCCGGCGCAAGCTGGTCAAACGATGCAGTCGGCCAAGCAGCCGATGGCCACGGGGAGGACACAGGCACGTGGGTGCACCGTCAACGACAAGCGTGGTCAGAATCGCGCACAGCGTTTTCGCGCTTAGTCTGCGAGTGCGTTTGCCCGAATGAAAGCAGTGATAAGCTTATAGACAAACAGCGAGCAAACAAGCAAGTACAAATGCCCGTGGACGCCATTTGTGCCAGGGCGGGTGTAAGCTTCCGGGTACCCACCCGTGAAGAAGAGAAAGGAAGTGCGCAAAGAGAGGGGATACCGTTGGAGGGGGGGGGGGGGTCGCACTGGTTCCGGACCCTGCAGGCGGGTCATGGTTGCGTCTCCTTGTGGATGCCGGAGATTCACGGAGCCGTGCTCACGTCGTCGACTCCGCTGACCGAACCCATCGATATCGCGGTGAGCCCCAGATCAGGACCCGGGATTTGGGCTCCGAGACGCTGTGCGGCCGGAGCGTGAAGAGGCGGAGATGCCCTCCGCGCCGATGCTCATTCCTTTCCCCCTGTCGTTCTCTCTCTCTCCGGCGCTTACTCGCTCGTACCGAGCTATAAGCGCTTGTCCAGCGTAGCGTATATACAGCGTCGCTTGCCAAGCTGCGGCGGTGATCCCCCAGGGAGCGGGCACCCCGATTGGATTTAGTCTCCCGGACAATTCAACCCCGCTTTCGACCCTCAGTCTCCACTTCCTTTTTTTTTTGTTCCGGATACCAAAGCGGGCGAGCTGTTATTCGCTTGAATCTGGTTGCGTGCGGCGCCGCGGAAAGTACGAGTTCCGCGCCTCAAACCCAGCATCGTTATCCAATTGCTGTTTTCCTGTTTTTTTTTCATTTTTTTTAGACTTCCAATAAAAATTGTCTCGAAACGAGTGGCCCTTCCCGTAACATCTCGATCACAGCAAGTCGCGTTGTGAGAGCTCTCTACCTGATCGACGGTGGCTGACGGCGACCGTTTCCTAATGCCCTCGAGCAGCCTCTGTGCTACTAGCTTGGCCAACTGTTATTAGTGGCGTCCGCAGTAAATTCTTAGCGCATCAAAGAGCAACGAGCGTTTGCACACCAAAAGCTAGACGGTTACACAGAGATAGCTGTGGCGGGCTACTCCGCAAAATGAGGCAGTGGAGTGGTGGTAGGTGACAGGAAGACTAACCAAAAGTAAAATCGGGCGAGTAATTAACAGGAATAGCAAGAATAACGCTAAGAAGGAGAGGACACAGCATCACTTAGACCTATCAGGTGCGCCATGCAACCCGCCACGGTGGTTTAGTGGATATGTCGTCACGCTGTGAAGCTCCAGGTCACGCGTTTGATAGGCGGCTGCAGTGGCTGCATTTCGACGGGGCTGAAATGAAAAAAAAAAAAAAAAACGTTCGTGCACCGTCTATTGGGTGCACGTAAAGAACCGCAGGTGGTCGAAATTAATCCGGATACCCCGACTACGGCGTGCCCCATAATCACGCAGATCGAGGCTTTGGCACGTAAGACCCAAGAATGAAGATTTTTTTTATCATTACCGTGCCCAGCCGTGCACGGCGTTGATCGAGGCGCGGTGCCTGCGACGTTGGCGTACGTGCGCGGTAGCGCGGTCTGCCTTCGCTACACTAGCGTTCGCATTGCGCTGCACTTGCTGCCTGCGAGATTCGCAGGTTTGTTAAGAAAATGCGCGAAATTGAATGAATGAATGAATGAATGAATTAGGCTGTGAGAGAAGTCTCAGGGCAACTCACTGTCGAATTTTCGTTGCTACGCTGGATTCGCTAGCGAAACTAATGCGCCGAGAGCAGAGGAGCACACAGTAAAGGCCAGCACTCAAGGGATTCGCAAACCGGACTTCTGCCGTGCTTGCAAATGTACACGGTATTAACACGAAAGTGTTTTATGCCGGGGTCCACCAAGACTTCACTGACGTATTTCCGTCACGGAAATACGTCAGTGAACATAATACAAAGAAAGAAACCAGAAGAAAAAGTTCCACAAACATGCAAAATTTGGAAATCGAACCCACGACCTCTCGGTCCGCGACGATAGATCGCCGAGCGTTTAACCCATTGCGCCACAAACGCATTTGCAGAGAGCTACACAGACGCGCCTTATATATCTAACACTCCTCCGTGTACCCGCGCTCTTGCTCGGGGCGGTGCCGCCGCCTACGAGCAGAAAAGAGAAGTACTGCATTATGACACTAACGCGCACCGACAGTGAACGCTTCGGTGGTCTCAGCACTACGACGCCTCGATGCCAGCATTCGAAGGGACGCTGGCATCAAGAAGCACTACCAACGCCACCTAGGTGGCGTTCACCGTACTCAGCACAGCGGAGCGTGGCCTCCGCAATTAGCTCTGAAAATGTTTCTGAAGTTGATCGCGGAGGCTGCAATTACGACGCGCTGTACGCGCTGATTTGACTCGGTGACGATTCAGTTACGTGCTTTGTCTTGCGCGTTGTATTAGTGTGTCAGTTACGTGCTTCGTCTTTCGCGTTGTGCTAGCGTGTGCAGCGTAGTGCAGCTTCCATATGCACGACGGTTGCTCATGGTCATCGACGTTGGTAGTCGTGATGGAGGAGACGTGCCACCAGGCGTCAAGCGTGGGTGCATCAACGCCTAAGGGCGCTTTAGCCACAAAACACCAATAGACATTATATATCAATGTGCAATAAACATTACACTACTTCTGTGAAGACACGTTTCACTTTCGTGTTCTATACCGATTCCTATATAAGAGGGATCAACCACATTTTTTTTCCTGACAGTGCAGATTTTTTTAAAGGCTACAAGCGCAGCGAATGTGGCGTTGCAAACAAGTTCCTAGGTCAGGCATGCTTTGTCGCTAATAACGGGAGCTTCAGAATGCTAATCAACGAACATTTTATAATGAACTTCTTTATTAGTGCCTCAGGGGTAGTTGTTTAAATGGCGAACTTGAAGGCAGTCACATTTTAATGCATCCTCATTTTTCTTTAAATCTTTAAAGTCTCACCTGATTCGATATATTTATCATCCAATTTCAATGCGCCGTGGCAGCGCAGAAAAGGCGGCCCCGCTACCATATCAGCCCGAAACGCCCCGTTACGACAAGCGCGAAGAAGTTTGAAACCGGACGTCTCGGCCAGTCGCAGCAGCTACTGAAACGTCACGCTTTCCGAGGCAAGCATGTGCGGCTGTGTGTCGGGTCATGATTTGCCGCAGCATGCTATCATTCAAACTTCACCCCACACTTCTTTACGGGGCGTGGCCGCCTGACGCTCAGCGGGACGCTCTCAGTCTCGATATTACCTCGATTGAGCTTTGGAATTTGATTATGAATAAGATTTTTAAACGATGGGTGTGCATGAAAATATCACAGCCTCCAAGGTTGCCATTGAGACAACCGTCTCGAATGCACTATTAAGTTACTTAATGCATTTTGTTAATTAGTCTTCTGAAGCTCACGTTATTAGCGGCACAGTATGTCTGCCTCGCCTAGGAACTTGTCTGCAAAAACGCTACGTTCGCTGCGCTCATTGCATTCTTTATAAAAAAAATATGTATTATCTAAAAAAACACCCTGTATACAGGGTGTCCCATCTATTACGCACGAAACTTTAAAAATACGCAAATGCCGCGTAGCTGGAGAGAACCAAGGTAGTGATTTTTGGCTTCGCTTGAAGATACTCAGATTAGTTTTGTATTCCGCATAATTACATAATTATTCTTAACTAATTAACCAGCTTCTCAGATATTATTAGATGAAAAGTGTCAATGAGAAGATTGTAAGAAACATGAAAAACTCCCGATACAGCTTTCTGTTGCTCAATACTGCTACATAGAAGTGTTTTTCCGAGCGTGAAAGAAGTCCCGCGAATACACGCAAGTGCCTCGAGATCGCGTGGGAATTATTTCCTTATGCATTCCAAATATGTTGATGAATAAACGTAATTAGTGAGCTACCGTTGCTTCTGTTCAACTGATATTTAGGATGCTTATTTGTGCGCATCCTTTACCTTTGTGTATGCAGGTCTTTCCTCTATAGAGGAACATGATGGCGCATAGGCAATCGCCCCTTCTAAAAGGGCGATGTGATCAGCCGCACCTGTGCAACAACGCTACTACCAATGTAGTTATGTGGATGGAAAGTGTCGACGCGTTTGAGAAATATACGCGCCCTCCTTCATCAGAACACATAACGGGCACAACCTATGCAAGCTGGATCGCATATGCCGTGAGAAGAATTAATAATACATGCGAACATGACATCAGTCCGGCACCATGAATGAGTGCATTGGCGCCGACCACTCTCTCGTCTGCTCATAACTTTTCTTTCGTACAAAACCAATCATAACCCCTCCATCCGATAATAATCTGACATGATCATGTATGATTTTGTATAAAAACCGGTGCATTGCTTGTACGAGCCTAAATGATTATGTGAGTCTATGTGGGGCTATGGGGCCTATGAGTGCTTACAAGTGGGATTGCGAGCCGCTTCGGTCAGAACTGTCTAAGCGCTCAGTGAAATCGTTCCTACGTTGCTTTTTTGCGCGCCAAGTACGTTAGTGGGGAGTGCCGCATTGTATTCGCATGCGGCAAAACGTCATATGCAAACGACTTATTTGTTCCTCCTATTTCTGATGCGAAAGCATAAAATGGCCCTTTGAGTGAAAAAGCCGGCTTCTGTCGTCTGGAGCAGCGAAACGGCACCTTAATTCCCATTGGCTGCGACGCCACGTCACGTTCGCGCTTCAACGGAGCCAATCAGGTGAAAAGGAGCACCTGCTGGAGCTTGGTGCGTCAGGTGTTGCGTGAAGGCAGAGGGTAACGCCGTGAGGCAACGTCACCCCAGCTCGGAAGCCTTCGCGCTTTCATTCTCCGTGCAAGTTATCGCCTGCGTTCTAACTTCGCCTCGCTAATCGCTATGCAGAAATTAATATATAAAAAAGAGAATAAATTGGAAAAGAAAAACGTTGGCGGTAGTGAGTTTCCAACCTACGACCGCAGTCTCAGAAGCGGAGTGGCTAAACCTGCGCCTGCTATTTTGCAGGCTTGTGAACTCTGCTTTATGACATCATGATACTTGGGCCGAAATTTCTATTGCCAAGCTCGGTGTGGTGAAAGCGGTGACATCGAAAATCACCGTGGCCTACTCGGGAGCGCCCCCATTAGATTCTATGGCAGTCGGACAAGGTAGCATGACGTCACGGATCGAAGTGCACCGGCCTTGTGCTATGTCGGAGGCGTTGGCCAAGCGTCTCAACGCGCTTGCTTGCCTGCGAGGTGTTCATAACTCAAAGGACCGCTCAGCGGCGTTCAATCAGACATTAATGCTTCCGCATTCACAACTTATCAGTGCTTAGGTGTCCTCGGATGTTTTTTTACAGAAATTCACTAAGTTACACTTCTGTCCGTCGCTTTTTAAATGGGTTGATGAAGAAATGCACTAATCCGCTTTTTTTTCATCCAGAATGGCGGCTTGTCGTGGTGGTTGAGAGGCGTTCTGTCTAGAGTGGTTTCTTTGTAAACATCAATGAATTTCGGCTTGTAAGCACTCTTGGCCAGTTGCAGATCTGTACACCAGCGTACACGAACGCGGTTACGACATGCGCCCACTTGAAGGAAGAGAAAGCGGTCGCAGATCCGAAGTAGACAAGAAACGAACAAGCAAACTAGTCAGCGCAGCACACTTCCAGGCTTCCCACATGGCGCATTGCCTTGCTCCGTTGGACCGTGCAGCTGCACAGAAAAATCAACAGCGCGCCTGCAACGCTTTCATTTACGGCCAGTATGTTTCGCTGCGCGGAACTTTGCTAAGACAAAGATGTAGTTGACGTTGCGTGTATACTTGGATGCGGGCAACGGCGTCGATAACGCCCCCTCCCTTCGTCCCTCTCAGCGTCGTCTCAACAATTCTCCCCGTAGAGACATCGGTTGGACCCACTTTCGTTCTCGAGTTTATGTACTACATCCGTCGCCACCACTACTGCTACAGCCACGCGGCCCTCACCGAGACTGGTGCAAGCCCACGTGTTTCGGGTCCTCCGATCGTAGTGCTCCTTCTTCTCCCTGCGGTCGCGACGCTTGGCTTTTCTCAGTCGAGCCTTTGTATTCGCATGTGGTATACGTAGTCGGCTTTCAGAAAATGCATCTAAGAAGCGCTTGGGGGCGCGTCCGCTGTGTTCGTTGTCCTTCGTCGTTTCCGTAACTTTGTAACAACCGCGGCGCAAGAGGAGGTCCACGTGGAGTATATCTCTTCACCCGTCGTTTGCCAGTGCTCGAGTGCTATGTGCATACACGACGAGAACCACAACGGGCAATACAAGATATAAAAGAAGGAGGAAAAACTCACGAATGCTTATTGGTTGCCGGAACACTTAAAATCGCATCACGTAATTCCCCGCATAATGGGATCAGCTACCAAACTGCATGAAAAAGTGGGGATATGCGTATTACTAACAAAAAAGAAACTATAAAATGTTCTGGTGAATATGGTTACAAAGGAAGCATTGCGTATTTAATGCTTTTGTTTTATTTTTCTCCTCGAAAGTATTGTACTGTTGCGGTGGTTCTGTCCCACTTAACATTTCTTTCTGACTTAATTTCATGGTTACAGTTGATAGATGTGCACTGCGCATTACTGATCGTGGTGTTGCCTCTGTTGCTTTTTAAAATTTACCATTGAAAGGAATAGCATTTACTGGCAGGTCGCACAGGGCAGCTCCTAACTTTGTAACTTGCTCCTGTTCATCAAGATACGTGAAGAAAGGTATGTTCGTCCACTCTGAAAATAAATAGATAGATAGATAGATAGATAGATAGATAGATAGATAGATAGATTTTCTATTTACCTCTGCTGTTTTTGTACTTCAGTGAAGGCATTTGCAACAATGACTTTTAAAATTATTAAACATGGCTTCCGTTTTCGGCCCAAGAGGTTGTGTCAGATAGGACAGTACCTTAAACGTCTGTGCACTGCAGGGCCATTTTTATCAGAACTCTTCAAGATTTACTTTTGTCGTCCGTGCTCGCGAAGTATTCGAATAACTGACGGAATGATGACCTGGGTTACTGCTGAGTTTGCAGCAGAGTTAATGTCGGTCTTAAAGAGACGGACAAGAACGCTCGATGCCTTAACACAAAGTGCAATGTTTTTTTTTATGAGAGTAAACATGCATTTATTTTTCTACACAATGCATCTGCTTACCGTTGTGCTGCCCGTTGTACTATCTAATAACTTCTCTTCACAATTATTGTCTATGAAGAAAACTCAAATGCGCACGAAGGGCAGGAAAGAGTAGTGAATTATAAGTTGACAGGGCATTCTAAGAGGCAAGCCTTTCTTTTAAAGCGTTTGCCTACCTTCACGGATTTGGCGTGGCTGCTGCTGGCTATAGCCAGCAGCGGCCGATATTTCGGCGGATATTTCATGGATATATATACAGACGAATGTTATACGCGAACTAAGCGGCGAGAACGCAACGCACACGGAGCTATCAGCGCTCGGCGCACTATGTTCCCATCGCAGATCGCTTTCAAGATAGGGCCCACGCGGCCGCGCAATACGCAGCCCCCGCCGAAGTACGACTGATCACGGTTGATAACGGTTCAACGCGGATGGAGACGCTAAAGAGCGAAAGCGGATCATAATGATCGGAACGCCATCGGCGCACCTGGCGCCGCCACCAGCAATAGTTTGCTTGCGTCATCAATTCACCTTGCGCCGCCGTCCGCAGCAGTTCGTGTCGCCGCAGCGCTGTCGTTTATACTGGTCGGATCGACATTCATAATGACACCGGCTGTGTGGAGATGAGCAAGTGACCATCACGCTTACGTGTAGTTAGACGTACATCTTCCAGAGGAGTTTCTGCGTGAATTTTTTGGTATCTAAGAATACAACTATTATAAATTTACTGTTATGAAGAGCACTGCTAATATGTTACGCGAGGGTAACCAGGGCTGTAGAGGTCGACTTGTTTGCTACAAATCTATGTTTCTCAGGAAATATTACGCTATTTTCACTCGAAAATTTATTAAGTTGTATTGAAATTAATATCTCGAAAACTGTGCTAATCACACTAAGTACAGAAATTGGCCTGTAAATTTTCACGTCCTTTCGATCCCCAGACATATATAGGCACAACTTTCGCTATCTTTTGTACATCAGGATATGATCTGGATGTTATCGTGCGGTTGTAGATGGGGCATGATCAAGTGAAGAAGATATCAATGCTCTGTTTCATTATTATCGCATTTGTATTATGTACTCCAGCAGCCTTGTCTTCAGAAAGTTCCCGCACTACAGATGTGAGCGACCTGTGAATGATATCCAAAATAAAATCATTTTCAACAATTCTTTTGAAACAGCAGATGAGCTTAATAGATTAATGGTGGTTCACATGGTTTTGGCCTAAAGTGGAAAAGTAATCATTGAAACTATTTGCAACTTCTGTAGAAAGGTCTTCTGATAGCAGTCGCTCTTTTGTCGCCAGGCCTAGCCCATCTGTCATCTCTTTCCATACCCTTTTGTAACACCTTTTATTGCGATAGCAATTATATGGACACTTCAACCGGATTTCTGTCGTCGCCGTCGCCGTGAGGTTCCGTATAGATAAAATCTTCGCCGCGCGCCGTATGGCCGAGCGGAAGCGTTCGGGGACGCGCGCTATCACGGAGACCAAACGCACTCAATCTCCGACGCGCAAGCAAGGAAGCGGGAAGCCAGCGCCGGAGGGAGTGGGGGGAGGAGGGGGGGGCGCTTCTACTCTGCCAACAACCGCAGTCGTCGCTCGCCCGCACCGTCTCTTATCTCCACACGACTGTGACCTTTCTATGCGCTGTTCATTCGCCGCTCAGTTTCCGTTGAAGCGATAGACCGCACGAACCTTCGCCCACTGCGGCGTATGCGCTTGCTGCCAGAGTTCTGACAGTCGTTGTCTGCAGTCATTCACTGTGATCTATTCATGTTTGTTTGTGCGCGCTCACACCACGCTTGTTCATTCAGTTAGTAATAGTCGGGCCACATTTTCTACGCACGCTACACATGCAATGCTGCCCGGATCGACAGTGCAGCGCTACAGGTGTGTCCCTTCGCACGCGCTGCCCACGGGAAGCGCTTCTCATCAACACCAGCGTTTCACATGCGCCTTCTCGTGGTCATCGAGTCTCTCTTCATGTCCGTCTACTCACGCCGCAGCACACCTGCTTGCTTAATCAGCTCATGTTTACTGCAATTCATATTGTTACCAAAGCCGCTCACCTTACTTCGTATGACATTGCTGTGTTGCTATCGCATTCATTGATTCGCCCTTAGGGCGAAACTGTGACATTTTTTGGTTTGTGTAATAGATTCATTTAGCGTTTGTCATCACTGAAATCAACTTATACAGGTAGTATTATAATTGCTGCATGTAATATTCATTCGTCTTGTTGTTCATTATTTGTGGTGATAAGTATCTTTTTTTTTTTCTTAGCACTTCAAGTATGGTACTTGTCATGCAAGGGCATATCGCATAGCTATAATTGTGTGAACGGTACAAACATTTGGATTCCTCTGTCACATGAGTAAAATCATTTATAAAATCTTCAATTCAATTCAATTCAATTCATTTTTATTGATAAGTAAATTAGTACATAAACTAGTATACAGGAAGGGGTCCCAAAGTAAAAACTGCAGGCGGGACCCCTTACGATGAATTAAATATCGAGTAATGAAACGAAACTAACACTGCATAGGTGAAAAATTAACAAGCACAATAAAGACAATATAATTACAGTAATATCATGCATAATCATATACTAAAAAAAACCAAGTTACAAAATGAAAGCTGTACAAAAATACAAAAGAAAACCGGCAACAACATAACAACAAAAAAAGAAAAGATAATAATACCATGGTATAACATGTCAGCACAATAAATTTGAAAAAGTGACGAATACATTCAAAGGCAATAGCATGTTAATTAGAACAGTTATTTTTTTATTCAAATAGGTAGTCCTTTAAGTCAGATTTAAATTTGGAAAGGGAGTTACATTGTTTTAAGTCAGTAGGCAGGGAGTTCCAGAGTGATATAGCAGAAAAAAGAATAGTTTGTTTTCCATAGTTAGTGCGTACCTTAGGCAAAAGTAGATTGCCGTTAACAGAAAAACGGGTGCAGTTAGAATTAACGAATACAGATGATGGAATTATATCGAGGTAGAGATAGCGATGAAAAACTTTGAAAAATAATAGACCAAGATTATAGTAATAGGATAGGGATAAAGGTAGTACGCGATTGTTAAGAAAGAACGGGAGTGAGTGAGATTGTCGAGGTGCAAAAGAAATAATACGAATAGCTTGCTTTTGAAGGGTTAGGAGAGGTGATAGATGGATATTATAAGTGCTGCCCCAGGACTCAATACAATAATTGATATGACTGTGAATAAATGCATAATATAAAGTGACAAGTGTTGTGATATCAAAAAAGATCGAGCGCGAATTAGTGCCCGAAGTCCTGGTGCGGTTTTTCTAATAACAGACAAGATATGGTCACGGAACTTTAGGTTAGAGTCAATAACAACACCTAAAAAGGTAGTGCTACTGTTAGTTTTGATTTCTTGTGATTGAATATATAGAGTACGAGGAATTGGATTTTTTTTCTGAGGACACGTAAAAAGCATAAAGCACGTTTTCTTTACGTTGATGGTTCACATTCTATCTTCACATTCTATCTGCGCATCATCATCACAGAGGCTATCAAAATTAATTGATCGCAACCGATAATTATTTGAGCGTAAAAGCCTATAGTTCATGCGGGTAGTATGCTTAGTGCATTTGTTGCAGACAAGTCATGAGTGCTTCTTTGAAAAAAACAAAAAAGTTGGTCATTGATCTATAATCGCAACATCACAAACACCGGCTGTCACATGTTTATCAATTTCACAAAGCATGTGATTGATCAATGATGATGATCCGTCAGTTATACGGGCAAGCTCGCGGATTATATTTTTCACGTTAAAAGGTTCTCGTAGAAACAGGTAGTCGGAGCAGCTTTCACAAGATCAATATTAAAATCACCACATATGACATATTACGTCCGACGCGAATTCCGGAGTCGTATGCATAAAGTGTGTGAGTGTGTGCATATGCATGCATGCCTTTCTTTCATAACCGTAACTAGCAGGCGAAAGTTAACGGTTCAAACATCGATTATTGAGCAAGTCACTCAGTGTGTTGAAAGCTTGTTCTTGTACTGGAGTCAGTGTAATTTCGCTGGTATACGATCGCCTCTAGCTCAAGAAGTCTCTCCAAAAGAAAGAACGAAAGAGAGAGAAAAACGAAAGACAAGAGAAGAAAACTGAATAAAAGCTTCTTCAGGCTCTGACGTGCTGCTCGCACGCCACAAGCTATAGAAAAGAGGTAAAACGAATAAAGTCATGGCGAGTCTCGCCGCAGTCCGGTGGCATCTGTTGGCGCAGTGCGTTTACTTTAATTTACGTCACACATTTCACGCTAGTAAAGAGGAACAGCAGCGGCGATTTTCGTTCATTAGTTAAACTTTTGCTTTCCTTCACAGCGTACCCGTCTTCAAAATGCTCTTCCGCAACCCCCTCCCCCAAGCCACCCCTCCTGCAATCCCGGATATCTCGCCGCGGCGTGACCGCTGCGTTACAAGCGCGGGTAGTTAACTTTCATGAAAATAAAGGGTTTTATTTTCTTTCTTTCTTTTCGTGTCTCTTTCTCTCTCTTCCGCACGCCTCCTCTTTGCCGCGTTTTCTTTCGTTTCGCCTTGGTGCTCTTTTCCCTGTCGATTGGGACGCTTCCACCGCGCCCACCACGTTCGGCACGTTTCTCTTGACGACTTCTCGCGCTCTCACAATCCACGGCGCTCTTTCTTTATGTCCAGTGGTGAGGCCGGCAAGGGAAAGTAGCGAATGACACGGTTTGCAGGGAGTTAGGGGGGGGGGGGGGCGCAATAGCTGTGTTTTCTCGTCTCTCTCTGCGCGCGACAGGCGCAACAGAGACGGCGAAAAGACGACGACAGCCGGATATAGAGCGAGACATCGCTTCGCGCCGCCTCGTCGTCGCGGAGATGAAGCGCCAGAACGTGCGCGAAATTTGTGGCGGCCCTGCGGGCTATCGGCTTCAACTACCCCCGCGGAAAAGACAATGGAAGAAGACAATCCGCTTTGCTTCCTCCCACCGTGTCATGTATCTTCCCCCCCCCCCCCCCCCCTTTTTTTTTAGTCGAATCTCACACGTTTGGTTGGTTTTTTCTTCGGCGGATATACCCTTCTCGTGAGAGACAGTAAAGGCACTAGAGGTCGCGCTTTTTCCCACTCTTACGTACCTTACATTTCTTTCTGCGTATTTCTTTCTTTCTTTTTCAAGGGGTGGGAGTCTTCAGAAGAAACGCATCGTAGGAACAAAAGATCGCCGCCACTTGGCGGCCGTCGCCTCGCACTGTTGTTGGAAATCTGAAACGTGCTCGGACTATGCGGGCGCCCAGTGGGGGCGATGAAAGCATGGCGAAAGGCAAGGCGCGCGCGAGACACCGAAGATAAAAAATCGATGGCAGTTATAGGACGCCCTCCCTACACCTCACCTCCTCTCGGCGATGCATGCTGTGTCAAAACAAGAGAAAGAAGAAAAAAAAACGAACATATATGAGGGACTCAATCCCGAAGGAAGGAAGCCCCGTACATAAATGCGGCCCAACGAGAAATCGTATACAGAGATGGGACAGTTGTAAACGCCGCGCGCGCGCGCTCAGGCCCTGTGTAGTGCCAGCCCACCAAGAACGGCCACCCCGTCTCCTGTCCGGCTCAAGCTACGCGCCTTCGTCGTCTCGACAAACTACTCCTGGGGCACGTGCTGGCGCCGAACTGCCCTGTGACGATTCCGATGCGTGATGCCCACCGTCCCTACTTTGCTGGGGTCGTGCAAGGCGTGGTCTCTTGCCGCCTCATAAGGAACCTGCGCTGAAAATTGCCTTACGAAAAGCATAGCGGAGACAAGCACCCTGTAGTAGCATAGTATGCGCCGGGGTGTGCCGCCACGCTCAGGAACTATACAGGGGCCGTATTCTGAAACGTTCCACTTCGGTGAAATTTCTTTTTCGCTTTCAGGCACGCGATGATTGGCTGTTTTAGCAAGATTGGATGAGCTGATTGGATGGTTGAGCCCGACGTCAATCAATTTTGCTCAACCAGCCAATCAGCGCGCGCCCTGAAAGCGAAAAAAGAAATTTCGCCGAAGTGGAACGTTTCAGAATACGGCCCCAGGTTGTTTCATTTTAGCTGTACCAAATTTTTTAAAATTGCAAGCGCCAGATAGCACAATTATAATCATTGATATAAACTACTCGATGAGGCGGCCATTACTTCTAGGAGAAATCAAAACGCCTAATTGAATAATTAACGTAATTACGATAGTTAACTTTTTAAGAAATATTTCACGGCACATCTTTCAATCTACGAATTATAGCCTTTGACTTCGCATGGCGTATCCACTTGGGACGAATTCTCAGGACTGAACCAGTTTCGAGACATTAATTTTCAGAGTCCAACGAAATGCGTGGGCGTTCCAGTTAACTTTGTGCGTCAATGCAGAAAACAGAGTTTTCCTTAAAAAGTTAACGGGAACGCCCATGCATTTCGTTGGACACATTGAAAATTAATGTGTCGAAACTGGTTCAGTCCTGAGAATTCGTTCCAAGTGGATACGCATTGCGAACTCAGCGGCTATAATTCCTAGATTGAAAGATGTGCCGTGAAATATTTCATTAAAAAGTTAACTAGCGTAATTATGTCAATAATTCAATTAGGCGTTTTCATTTCTCGTGGAAGTAATGGCCGCGTCATCGAGTAGTTTATATCAATGATTATAATTGTGCTATCTGGCGCAGGCAATTTTTAAAAATTTGGTGCAGCTAAATTGAAACACCCTGTATATAGCCGTCGCATTTCTCGACACGCAGGGATCGTTCACATGTCTCTTATTCGCAAAACTTCTCTAACGCAATTTTATTTTTATTTTTTAGCTCCGAGGCCGGCGTTCAGGCGGACGGCGTTTATGATAGCGATCGGCGTTATAATAAGGCGATTGCCGCGGCTACCACGAATCACCGACTGCACTTATGCAACAGAAGTTTTATAAGTACGCTAGCCGGTTCTGGCGAAGGTAGCACACATAATAAAATTTCTTCGTGGGCAAGTTGGTGCGACTTGCAAAACATGATTTTAGGGCGCTAAAAAGACACACGTAAGGGAGAAACACACACCGACAGACAGAGCGATTTGTGTGGTTCTCCCTTGCGTGCGCCTTTTTAGCGCCCTAACATCATTTTTTTTCATAGTACACATACAGCGTATGGTTGGACAAGGACAAGTGTGTGTGTGTGTGTGTGTGTGTGTGTGTGTGTGTGTGTGTGTGTGTGTGTGTGTGTGTGTGTGTGTGTGTGTGTGTGTGTGTGTGTGTGTGTGTGTGTGTGTAAGTGCGCACCTATTTGAAGCTTCTCATAGCCCATCTTTCCATCATCCTTCGTGTTTTCCGTTTCGTCACGGTTTGTTTTTTTGTTTAAACCTTTCCCTCCATGCTGACCCCCAGCTTCAAGCAGCGGCGGCTGCGTGACTTATACAGAAAATCAGGAGATGAGCTTGGGGCGTGAGAACCGGGGGATCAATTCCTGCCGACGTGACTGAGGTAGGGGGAGGGGGAGAGGGGATCTACTGTGGCGGCGTGTGCAGCCGCCTTCGTCGCTACAAGAGATGCCGCAAGAAAGGGCGGTGGTGGGGAGGTTTCTGCATGCGGGCGCTTTGCCACGTGACAATAGAGCAGCGATCGCTCTCTATCCCGAGAAGAAGCGACAACAAGAAAGAAAATAACGCTACGTATATGGTGGTAGGCGGTGGGGGTGTTCGTGCCAGCAGCGCTGCTGCCGTTTGACAGGGAGCAGGCGTCTGACGCGGGAGGGTGCATAAACTCGACGACGGCGCTTGTTTGTGTAGTTGCTTCGCATTATGTAATGCACCTTCCCCACCATCCCTCCCGCTCTCGTCCTGATATAGCTGGCGCTTGGAGAAATGTCCGCGTTGTTGCGAGAACGCTGCGAAGGAAGATGGCGTGGCGTGAATACACGAAATAAACAACGAGCCCGCCTTTATTGAGTGCCTTCCGCAAGTCTTCGCACTCTGCCACTCCACCCGCACCTCCCCCTCTTGTCAGCCCGTACTCACTGCTTCTTTTCTGACCCCGCGGCATTGCTGCTGCTGGTTTCGGTCGCTCGCATCCCTCCACTACCGGTTTGCGCAATTCTATCCTCTCTATGTAAAGGCGCGTGTGCGCATCCTTGTTCGCCGTCATCGTGCCCGCTGTTCCCGAAGAAGGCATTGCTCTTTGGCGTCAAAGTCATCGCGCGGTCATCCGAGAGGAATTTCGCAACAAGGAAAACGAAAAGCACGTATACAGAGACGCGAAAGACGCAGGTTGGAGATTGGGCTTGTCGAAATGTTCGAAGTGAGTGGGGTATTTGCGCATGTGCAGTGCTGCAAAGTGCTCAATCGCTTTTCCTCCCAAAGCTAGCTCTGGTGAGCAAACAATACCAAATTAGAAGCACAAAAAAAAACTAGGAAAAAGCAAAGGAGGGAGCAGGCGAACGAAACGGCGCGTCAGGAAAGATCAGGAAGGCGCTTTAGGTGGCCTTCCGCTCGTAGGCGTTGCGGGGAGGATTATTAAAATGTGCCCGGCTCTTTCTGGATCGCTGCCAGCCGCTTAGCAGATCGAAGGAGCCCGATCCCGTTGAATAAAACAACGCCTTTCCGTGAGCAACGTAGAAGCGCTGCTAAAGAAAAAAAACCAGCAAGGAAGTCGAGCATTATAGGCGCTGTTTCAGCATCTTACGAATGCTAAAGGACGGGAGTATTTGCCGTATACTATATCGATATGCACGCTCCAGTGAGCAAAGAAGCCGGCATTACTCGCAAGCCGAGTATTACTTGTTTCTCTCTTTCTGTCATGACTGCGCCGGGTCCTTTTATGCTTCGGCTCCCTGTCTGTGCGCCCGAGACCCCGGCAGGAGTCGGACTCATGCGGGGCGAACTGTTCGTGACGAGGTTCGTACTGACTTAAACAAACCCACGTACGCAGACAGTGACCTACACTTTTTTTTCTACGTCCATATTGAGTGTGTGTATCATTTTGCGGTTGTGTGGCCGTGTACGTTGCTCAGTGAGGTACCGAGCGCAAATGTAAATCCATGTATATATATGTATATCTCTTCGAGTTTTCAACTTGAGCCCATATTTATTTCGACGTCGCTCCTCAGTAGTCTTTTGACAACCCAGATGGAAACCTTTGTCTGCTGGGAACGTTGTACGCTAAGAAAGCGCACAGAATCGCTAAAACATATGGAAACAAATCCAGCACAGAGCGCGATTAAAGTGAAGTGCATCTGCTAACTGTAGGTGGCGCCTTGCGGACACAGCACTTTTCGATAAGGTTGCTAGGCCAGCCCAGCACTGGCAAACCGCGCACCCGTCCATGTGGAGAAGCTGGGGTCGTCGACACTGGTGCCACTCTCCCAAGCCTTTCACCGGACAGTGTGCTACTCGAGTCCTCGAGGCTTCTACTGGCCTCCGCATTTACGACGTAGACAAGTGGCAACGAACGCAGAGCTTACACAGAGCTTTGTAGATACCCTGGTAGCAGAAAAAGAAAGAAGATAAAAAAGAAAAAGGCGAACTCGCAAGAGCCTATCTCACAACTACTGTCGATGGAAATGTGTTTAGCATTGAATCGTTATAGCGACGCAATGTATTGCCACCATCGAAACGAGTTATGTTTGAGGCGTGCACTAGTTGTAGCGGGACTAGCATGTAAGGCGAACAGCCAGGCTAACATATCCTGCATATGATTGAAGCTTTCATCTCTCTCTCTCGCCTTCTCTCTCTCCTCTTTCGCGCTTCCCTAAAAACAATCGGCCCCATCTAGTGCCGGCGCAGCGAAGCCTGCGCATGGCGTCCGAAATGCATGGCGCGCCGGTGCGTGCGAATGCTTAGAAATGCGCCCTGCGGCAACCGGGCTCCTATCTCGCGCCTATTGCTGGCCGCGCTGCGCCCTCTGATGGCGCTGCCGAGAACTGCGCGCGTGGCCTCCGAGACTAGAATCGTGGCGCGCCGGTGCGTGCGAACGCTGAGAAAATTGTCCCCTCACTTGCCGCACACCCAGTGGCACATACTCAGTGACCCAAGTTGGCGAGACGTTCATTGAAGAACTGCGCATATCCAGTGCATTAATGGCGCCGCTCGCTAAAGCGTAGGCGTGAAAGACGCTCAGTAAAAGTCGGCGCATAACGAGTGCATTTGTGGCGCATCCTGCTAAACCATCTGGTTGCTGTCCTTGAGGAACCCTTGTGAAGTGGGTTCGATTCCGCTAAGCATCATATAAATTTTAGGGATCTTCTTTTTGTCGTTGCACCTAGGCCACTTTCCCTGTGGCACATACCATTAGTTACCCATGTTGACGTCAAAGACGCTCATTGAAGAGTTGCACACACCTACTGGCACATACCCATTGACGCAAGTTGGCGTCAAGGAGGTTCATGGAAGACCAGCGCAGACCGAGTGGCACATACCCAGTGCTCCAAGTTGGCGTCAAAGAGGTTCATTGAACAGCGGTACCTACACAATCTTCCATCTACAGTGACCTATGTCGGCATGAATCGGGTTCATCGAAGAGCGGTACATGTGTACACATTGCCACATACTCAGTGACCCAAGTTGGTCCGACGGTTGGCTTCACCCCTGTTCCCTAAGCAAAGCAGCCGGTGCCAAGTGCCGGAATAAGGAGATACTTAGAGAGTTGAGAAAAGCGTTTTATATACAAATGTACATATTTTCAAACAAGGTCTCCATGATTATTGCAGATTACTGCATGCTAAGTCGTTGCATGTCCGAGCATTTACATGTCTGAGCGTCTACAAGGTCGAGCGTCTACATGGTCCAGCGTCTACGTGGTCGAGCCTCTGCATGCTGGAGCCTTCCACACAACACTCAAGCTTCCCTTCTTATGCAGTTAATTTCCCCCTTTCACTCGATGAGAGAATTCAGTGCAGTTCTTGGCCAATCACAAACTTCGACCAGTTAGCAATATCTCGCCCATGATGTGTCCCCGTTCGCCAGGCTCCGCCTCCAATGCTGCCTGATCACCCCCGCACACCAGGCGGCGGGTGGAAACTTGGGAATCAAACGCCGACCTGGTTCCCACGGGAAAGCTCGACGTTATGGTCAGTCTAACAGGGTCCGGAGACTAGCCTTCGCGGAAACCATCGTTTCCAGGGAAGACGGCGGCTGCTGTCGTCTCGGAAGGGGGCTCCTGGCTTGCGCGTCACAGTCAGCGCTGAGCCCGGTCGTAGTTAGTACGGGCGGGTGCTGTTGGTTACCCGGAAACACCCTAAAAGCGACGTTGTCGTCTTATCACCGCACGAGGCCGATGACTCATTGCAGCCTGGGGTCGCAGAACTCGTCTCGCCCATCAGCTCTGGGCAGTCAAACGGCCGAAGATACGAGACCTAATTGCTCGTTCATTCGCCCCAGGTGACGCTGAATTAGTCGCCAGCTCCTTGGCCTCGAGAAAACTACGAAGCGTGAACAGCACTCCACAGCTGCATGTCTGCCGGTGAAGCATTCTTTATCCCCAGGGACCGCCAGGCATAACACCGTATAGCAGTATCCGTCTCAGGATACCCGCCGTGGTGGCTCAATGGTTACGATGTCCTACTGCTGGGAACGAGGCTGCCAGCTTGATCCCCGAGGGCGGAGGCCTCATTCCGATGGTGGAGGAATGCAAAGACTGTCGAGTACCAGCGCGTAGCGTGCATGTTTAAGAACGCCGGAGCCCACCAATACAGGCGTCAGTCATAGCCCGCGTTTTGCATTGAAAAATTAAACTCGTTAATCAAACAAACAAAACAATCAGTCCAATCAGTCATCTCGAGCCAGGCATCCCTATGGCAAACATACGCACGTGCCTCCTTGACTTCCTGCCGTATTGGAAGAGCCGGCATCAAGAGGAGATCTCTCCGGGGCGCAGTCTTGCACTCTCAAAGCTTTCTGGGCGTGAAGTGTTCCATTTGTGGTAAGCCGCTAAAATCTCAGTGTACGCCGCCGCGATCGAAACTGGATTACCGCAGGGATCTGCTACTACAAGGCTCTACAAGGCTGCCACACACGGATGCCGCAGCCCAAACAGCAGCTGCTTGAGGTACTATTGAAAAAGGTCCATCATGACAAAAATACGCTGTTTGCGTGTGATGAAAATCGACTTGTTCTTATCATTACGCATGAATGCACATCGTGGTGTTCTCCCAAGACTGTGGGTGTAAAGATAAAACTTACATACTTGGAGTATTGGTGTATAGTCAACTCACAGGCGCTCATTTTCACTTTGTCAAATTTTGTGCCATCATAACACGACTATCTAGCCAGTTCTCGTCATATGGCTAATTTACGCAACACAGAGACCATCCGGTCTCTTTGACGCCTATTTGCCGCGGAATGACTCAGATGTCGGTGTCACGTCGCTACTGTGGCTATCGGCCATATTGATTAGCCGTGATAAACGGAAGCAAAATAATGCTTGCTGTATAGACACCGGTTGGATTGAATGATTCGATGCAGCGATGTGCTGATGGTAATGTGCGAGTTTCTACATTGCTTGGGAATTCTCTACCAATTCACTGTTTTCTATGCTAAGCGCGCGAACTGTCGGGCTTCCCGAGAAATTTTCATAGTCCGGTACCCAGGGTATAGCCGTTCAGACGTGAAGCCACGCGCGAACTCTCCGAAGTGCTTCCCGTCAGGTCGACGAGCTGCCCCTTGAAAGCCAGTCTCAAGCGTTGGTGTCAAACACGCAGCAATAATCGTGGTGCTTGCGCTGCTTCTTTTTTGTGTAGGAGCTACGCAGCTCGAGGCCGAGTACAGAACCATAGCTGCACGAAGCACCGCAAAGGCGTCATCGTGACTGGCTTCCTGAGGTGTGGTATGTGCCCTTCTTGATAGCGTTTTTGTTTTTTTTTTATTATTTTACAGTAATAGGCTCTAACTCCAAAAACTTGCGCTTTACTTTCGGACATTATCCAATTCAAGCCACTTTTTGGCAAAGGCTATGTCAGTTTTGCTTCGGCATCGGTTTGTGTATGCTGCAAGAGCTTACGAGTAGACCAACTCTGCCTTTCAATTTGAAACCGTGCGCTTTCCTGATCTTAGACGCTGCTCAACCCCACGTCACCCAATGTACTGATTGTTTGAACTCCAGAAATATGAAGTGCAGAAAAATTACTAAAGGGAAATCTGAGTTGCCATTGGAGTGAAAGGTACGATAACCCAGCCTTTGAAGAAGCACACAAAACCTGAAAGGTATTGGTACCCTGGCAATCCGAGTGAATGCGTAAAAAAAAGAAAGAAAACGGAAAGAAAAGAAAGGAAAGCAAAAAAAAATGTAAGCGTCGCCAGTGACGTATAGGGTGCTCACTGTTATCCCATGTATCCCACGTAACTTGTAATAAAGTTTGCAAGCGCCACGCAGTTGGAAACTGCTAATGTACTGTTGTTTGTCGTCGCTTGGAGCAATTCAGTCAGACTATTTTTGTATTTTGACCAATTACATAATTAGTTATTATTAGTTATTTAACTCCTCACATATTATAGTCAGAGCAAAAGTGTCAATAAGAATATTGTAAATCACTCTGGAAAATTCCCGATCCAGCTTTCTGTTGCTTATAACGTGCATTTCTTTCAGGCTTGGAAAAAAAAAACGGTTATACATATAGCTGGTATTGAGCTAGAGAAAGCTGCATCGGGAATTTTTCAGGGTTGTCTACAATATTTTAATTGACACATTTGCTCTGAATATAATATGTGAGGAGTTGATTAATTACTAATAGCTAATCATTTAATTAGGCAAAATACAACAAAATAGATAGTCCAGCTTGCTCCAAGCGACGGCAAATAAAATTACCTTGGTTCTGTCCAGCTACGTGACACTTGCATATTTTTACATTTTGGCACAAGTTACGTACACATTGTAGTGTATGTGCAGTATTGCGATCGTAGTCATCTAATGGCGTAATCGCGTTGCCTTCTGCTAGACTTGTGTTTTCGGCTACACGAGGTCTATAGGCCATCCAGAGGCGAAATTCTTCAAGAGCTAGGTCTCCTTCCTGTGGTCCCTTTGTAGACCGTGGACTTCCGAATTGCCTGCTAGCAGATAGTCTCTTGACATTAGTGGACAAAAGATGTAAGGCCGCAAGTTTCTAGGTTTTCTACGGAAATTTGTGGATATCCCAGGAAAAAGGTCTGCATAGAGTTTCCACAGACGATCCAAATAAAATTTCGCCAGTGCTCCCATTTCTTCGGCTCGTCGTATTCCTATTGTGGCAGAGCCGAAGGGGGGCGCCGTCCACGTCACCGAGCGAGCACACGCTGCTGCCTTTTGCGAGATCCTCTCGTTGTAAGCGTCGAGCTGCGCGCTGTCCCGTCTTCCAGTTTTTCTCTTCCCGCCGTGTCATTGGTGGGCGACTTGGGCCAGCGTCAAATGGCGCTGTCAGCCGACGCTGTTTACGCTTCTCTTTTGCCTCGCTCGGCCAGCTTCGCGCCGTTTTCTTTTCGCTGCGTCATCGGAAGAAGGCGAAGCCTTTCGCCGTCCACCGGCGATCCTTTGTTTGCGCAGGGCCCCTTCGTGCCGCCCACCGGCGACTTCGCCCGCCGCCTCAAGAAGCCTTTCCGGGCCCAGACCGCTCGTCATCGCTAGCCGAGTTCCTTCTTTTCTTCCCCTTCATATATACCGATATATCCGTCTTTCTGGCCTTTCTGTCGTTACGTGTGCCGTCCAGAGGCTGCCGTAGCGTCGTTTGCCCCGCCAAGCAGCGGGCTACATTAGGGTCCCTTTTTGGCTTCGTTAGGTCGGTGAATTTTTTTTTAATCGCGTTTCTCTTTCTCAAAACTTTTGTATTCCACCACTCTTTTTTCAGGAAGCCAGGAGACGGGAGCTTCTCGCATTTTAGTTTTGTACTCGCGCTTCTGATTTGCGGTTTTCTTCCTCTTTATTTTGAGTTACGATGAAGCCTGTAGCGACAACCCAGTTTATAACTTTGTGTTGGCATTTCACTGTCCCCGTGTTTTGTGCCGGTGAATGATACCGGCATAGGAGAGATGGCCGCTACCTTTCTTTGCAACCGTTGTAGACTTCGTGCTTCCGCCTACTCCAGTTTATAATGTTTGCTATGACATCTTCGTCCGGTGTCCTCCTTTTCTCGTTTCCGTCTTGCGCGAGGCGTTCGAACGGTTCGTATAGCTTTGCAAAATACGCAACAAAAACTTGATAAGAAGGCGAAGCCATAGAGGCACCGACCGCGCGGCCTGTCTCTGTCAACGGCGACAGAAGCGGGAGACAAACGGAGAGCTTTCCCTGCTCCGTGGTTCGGTTGTCTCCGTTGTCGCCACATTGTGACAGAGAGCAGCCCTGGAGCATGTTTAGCAACTGCTCCCTCGGGGCGCCTGCGCCCTTTCACCGAACGCACACATTGCATGCGCCTCTGGGGAGAAGGGAGCGGTGGAGGCCTCTTTCTCCTCAGTGGGCCCTCCCACCGAACCTCCCTCGCGCATCCACGACGAGCTGCTGACGTCGGCTCAAACGCTCTGTTCCTGCGAAGCCGCATGAAGGTTTCAATTCAGTCAAGGTGCTTTTTACATGCGGAAGTACGGGGATTCACCCCTGTGTCGTCACCCACCTGACCCCTCAAAAGCCGCTTCCCGGAATTGCCTGAATCGAACATCTGTCTCCATACACTGCATTCCCTGCAGCCCCTAAAGCGACCAATAATCCTGTGCACGAGAAGGATTATGCAAGAAGTGACATCGATCGTCATTTATTCAACATGCCAGTGTCAGTGATTCGAGGAAAGAAGAGTCGGACCGCTGGTGTAGCCGCCGCACAAATAATACAGCGACACACTTTGATCCGGAGAATCAGTCAACTACAGACGCAAGCCTTCGCGTCTTGCAACTTGGCAAAGAACTGAGCAATTCGGTTCTCTTCCTGAAACACGTCACGACAGTCGGCTTTGTTCTTTATTGTTATGTGTGCCTATAGGGAGATGTTGGTGCATGTAGACCCGACCGGCTAGCACCCTTTCTCTTAATTGGCGGATTTTCACCACACGAAAGAAACGTTTCAAAAAAAGAATACGGGAGAAATATTAACAGCAAATCTAAAGTTCACATACGCGCATGCAGCATAAAAACGCCAAAACAAATGTTCCAGCAATTCTTAAATTACACATGTGCTCGAGGAAGTACAAACTACGACTCTTGTTAGTGCCGCGTTTATTATGGTAATGGATAGTAATGCCATGTCTGGTATTGGTAAGAAACTGGGAGATGAACGGAGGTTTTATTTTGCAGCGAGAGCTGCGATAGACTTGCTCTTCTAGGCGTTTTGATGCCCACCGCGGTCGCCGGTGTCCGTCTGCGCGTAGGGAGCTTACATGCAAGACTTACATGTTGCTCGCTACATGCACGGAGAGCGCGCTCGCGCTGCCAGCTACAATGATTGGCTTACATCCTCTTTCCTTCTCCTCTCTATTGAATGGCGATGTCGTCGGTGACTCCTTTGTCTTCTAGTGTGTCGTCGTCCCCCAGTTGCGGGGGCATCTTGATTCATCTTCTCGAAAGGAGATTGTGCTCGCGAAATTGCGAATATTCTCTGCAACCGATGCCTCACAAAAGAGTGCAAGACTTGCTGAGCATAGTATTGCGCCGACTACCGCATCATGGCTTCGCTTTATGGGGGAAACTGCAAGTTTTTTGTTTACGTGATGCAGTCGAATTGGTCTTCAGCATAGTGATCGGAGAACTGGAAAGTCATACCTAGCAGTCCCGCATTGCGCGATTCGACACATACCTGAGGGATACCGTGACGTGCAAAGGTTTGTACGCATGCGGATACCTTCTGCAAAACTTATAACACAGTACCATCTTCACGAGTTGCACGTATGAAGGCGTATATAGGTACAGACACAGAATATACAAGGATCTACATGCAGATCATCTTCTCCGATTTGTTTGTCCCGCATAATCGTTTACTTTGCGATTTAGCTATAGCTTTTGCTGGCAAGCAAGCTCGGGGCGCTGTAGAGGCACCCGCGCAGTTATGGAACATCTCCAAGCGCTTGCCGACAATGGCGCAAGCTGTTTGTGTTAACGAAGAGTGAGCGCTAGCTCGATAAAGCCCTAATGTGCTTTTGAGTATAGATCACACATAGCAATATGCTGCTGGTTACTCCATTTTGAAACAGATCTAGCGTGACTAAGCCTATGCATGAACGACACAAAGACGTCGTTGTCCATAGCACCTCACCAGCGGCAACAAGAGCGCCCACGAGCACCCGGTTCATCCGGTATGTTTGGTTCACACTGTGTCGACCCGCGTTCGAAACGTCGCGGAACGATTTTCTTTCACCCAGGACGCCTTCGCCACTTCACTTCCCGCCTCTTTTCTCCGCGCCACTTCTCTCTTTCCCCATCTCACTCAGCTTATAGACAATAGCGCATGTGTTAACAACAGATACACCGCGGGAGCACACAGGCGAGCGTGAGTTCACGTAATCGCCCGATAATCCGCTGCACTGTCGTCTTCCAACTCCCACCAATTCCCGGAGTAACGACATTCACGCCAATTAGACATGGTTAGTGCGCGAAGCGGACAAAGAGAAAAAGAGTGCTCCGAGATTGAACTCGCGCCCGAGCGCACCCGCGCCGAGCTTGCAGCGCGCGCAGCACGGCCGATAATTGGCTTCGGTCGGTTATCGAGTGCTTGCGGTCGAAACTGCTCGGACGTGGCCACCACTGGTCCCGCGAGGGTAAGTAACAGGGAAGCGGAACGCCCCTGGTATAGCACGAGGCTGTTCGCACTACTTCCCGTGAGCCCTCCGTGGAACTGGGGCTCGCAACGCCGGTTAGCTTTAACGCTTCCTCGGAGGGTTTGTTGCGGTAACGAGGAAGCGGCCCAAACTGCGTGACCGTCGCTGGAAAGCGGCCGCAGCTCGAAGAAGAATCTTTGTGTACTTTACAAGGGTCCTTCGAAAACTGTGTATGATATTTTGTACCAACAGGCAAGGTGAGGCACTTTGAGCGATTTCCTCGGGCCTGCTTTTGCAATAGTGGCACACACTTTAAAACGACTCATGTAGTAATTACAGAAGTGAATAGAGAAATTGGACGAATTAATTATTTTAACAAAAGGGTCACACAGTATGTTTTAATGCGAGACTATAAGTTCGTCGTTCGAAAAGTTCATATCCACTTCCGAACTTTCAAAATCCCAACGCTGCTATATATCTGTAAAATACAGTACGTGGCGCCAAATCTCATCTATAGAGGTGTTATATTCTGGACACTCAAATTCCGTCATATCTTACAATTCGCCGTCTCGCCAGCTTTGATTGGCTGACATGGCTTCTTCGATTGACTCAAAACGCCAATATTACGGAATTCGACAATGCCCAGAATAGCCCCCCATGAAAAGCCAAAACTTTAAGTATGCAAGTTCCGAAACCTCTAGGAGACTCCCATGAGTGTTGCGACTGTTTCGTTCTTAGCGTGAACTCAAGGAGTTCCCAGCTTTATAAAGATGCTCGCTCATTCGGTTCGCTTCTTTGCATGCCTATAAGGCAAGCGAAATGGCGTCAAAAGCTCACAAAATCATCAACAGAGTGTGTAAGCGTAGAAACATCATTTACGTTGCAGTAGAGAGAGAGAGAGACAGAAGAAAGGGGAAAGGCAGGGAGGTTAACCAGAAGGGAAGGTCCGGTTTGCTACCCTACGCTGTGGACAGAGGGGAGGGGGGGAGGTAAAGTGACAGGAAATTAAGTACTGGGAAAAGAGACAAAGCTATTTAATTAAATGGAGAGAATACAAGCGGCGTGTATGTGGCCGCCTACGTGATACACAGCGTGTGGGGAAAGGTGTCGGGGAAGGAAGGCCATAGGAGGGGGAGGGTAGGTAGTGACAAAAAGGCAAGATATAATATAACGTTAAAAATATAAATTCAAGGATTTTACGTGCCAAAGCCACGAAACGATTATGAGGCACGCCAAAGTGGGGGTTAATTTCGACCATCTGGGGTTCTTTAGCGGGCACCCAATGTACCCAATGCGTACGCGTGCGTTTCGACATTACGCCGAAACGCGACCTCATGGTTAGCGGCCCAACGTCAAAGCCGCTGAGCTTTGTACTCGTATGATCCTGGTATGTGCAGGTGAGTGGATGAGAAAAGAAATATTAACGAAAATCATCAACATCCTTTGTGGCACTCAATGACCCGTCTTAAAATCAAAATTCCCGCTGTGCTTCCTTGTCACCTTGACACAATGTATCGTCGCGTCCGTCTGAACGCCACATTCGCCAATAGCTGCCGGTGCCGTCTTGGACTGACTATCGATTCTCATTGTGATAACTGTTGGAGCGTTTGAAGTCATGGAACACATTCGTTGGAATGACCGTCTTACAAGGTCGAAAGGACTTGTTATTTCAGTGGAATAGGCCCTGTTCCCCGAGAACCACTATAGCGCCAGCAAGCAAGCTATATATAGATCCCATGGCTCCTCCTTAATTTTTTTTCTTAGTAAATCTGCTTTAGGCACAATAAATACGTGGTTATAAATACAGAAACGAATTTGTTTAAAGCAGGTAGCCGAACAGGAAACGATAGTAAGATCCGTGGATCCGATGCTTTATGCCGGGAAGGCGACCTAGCGAAAGCCTGTCGCATGGAGCTGGCGAAGACCGACTTGAAGTCCCGGATAATCACGTATTAAGCGCGTACGTTTTGCAAGTGCGTACAGCAAGTGCGTACAGGTGTACGTCTGACGGATCCGGCAGTGCTTTTATCGAAGCACGTCCGACGTTTCTCGTTGTTTTCTTCCTATTTCGCGATACGCCGGGCATAAGCACGCAGAACAGCTAAATATACGATCCCCTCGCGTGAGCGCTTATTCTGTGTGTTGTGGTGCAGCGTAGCAACTGCCGCATCTGTTTCCACATCGTTGATGCGCGCTTTCATAGCAAGAGCAATGTAATCTATTCGGTACGCGTCGACGCGGTACTATATGAATTAACGGGTCATTACCGTAAGTAGGGCAATGTTGCAATCACGGTTCGCCAGCGATCCACTATATGTTAATAGTGGGCATCCGTTCGTCTCGCTGCATTTTACATTTACGAAGATGTCGAAGTAGAAACGAAGATGTCGAAGTGTCGTCCTGGATATTCATTTATAGTGGATACGTCTTGCAAGCTCACCGGCTACCATTCGTAAACTGCAACATGTACCGCATAAAATATTTGACTAAGTAGTTATTCGTGATTTTTTTTATTAGTTGAATATGTGTTTCGATTTCTCGTGCAAATAATGTCCTCCTCTTTGAATAATTGATGTCAAGCACTAGAATTATGTTATCTGCAGCATTCGATCTTTCAATATTCCGGCAAACTTAAAAATTATCACCCCGCATACTACATGGATTATTGACCAGCTGCCTGCTCACGCAGTAGTATACGTGACATTTGCGGTTAAAAGACATCCGCCACCTTGAACCTCGAGCCACGCTGGCTAACACTGAAAGCGCTAATATTGCGCACATGCTCCCAAAGTATTAAGAAGAGTGAGAAAGATGCCGTGGCGTCGCTGCGTCTTTCCGCACGCGTCTTCCGCACGAGTAATGCGGAAGGCGTGGCTCGGGCTTCCGCCTGCAGCAAGTTTTGCACACTGTCATTACTATTATTCATACATTTCAACTAAAGATAACGATTAACTTCTACTGTGCTTTCTCTGACTTCACTGTCCCTTGCTCACGAAAACTGCAAGCTGTATGTTGTATAATACAGCAATTACTGGTGGCCTTGCAGAACAACCTGAAAATATTTCCCGTTCAAGATATAACAGTAGGTTGAAACACAGCAAACATACGCCCCTGTATATTTTTTTAAAGTTTACTGAGGAACTTTAGGCGATGAGCGGCCGGTTTACAATCTTAGGGGAAAAAATAAATCAAAAAGCTATTTCTATAATTACGGTCGCTATGTATGTACTTCATTGCTAGGCATGACACAGATTCCGGGTGAATATGCAAGTAGTTCATTGTTTTTATTTTAGTAAGCTTGTAGAAGTAGTTCTGTGTATGTCATATGTGATAAACCAGGTGGTGTAGGGGGATAATTTCACGTCTCTGATTTCCACCCAGAATGCCGCGGTTGATTCTGTTGCCAGTGTGACTCTCTCAATGCTAGTAGCACACGAAGGCAGCGTTCGCCACACTTGAAAACTCCTTCATGAATTATGCGAGAAAGCATAATGTTTCTGAAGTGTGGGCAGCACTGGTACAGCTTCCTTCTGGCAACAAAGCTAAGGGCTTCGTGGAGCAATGAAACTATTTGCGTGGAAAAAAAAAGTGTTCAGAAACTGGTAGTCTTTTCTGAAGCTAGACTGTAGCTATCAAACAAAGCAACTGGCAGCGAACTGGAAGATCTTGTGGACAAATTGCATTGATTTAAGCATGTTTTTGTGGACAAATTGTATTGATTTAAGCATGTTGTACCTTTAGCTTCAGCGGGTACGGCTGGCCAGGTTTAGTGCAGTTTATGACGCTTCCTATGGTACTCTTCAGAAGTCCTTAAAGAATACCAGGCTGTGGAAAAAAATACCCAAAGCTTTGTCCAAAAACTGCACGGCCTTACAGCCCTACCAAGTAGCAAAAATGCCGGGAAAACTTTACACCATGGTCGGCAGCACTGATACTATACCCTTTTGAAATTCATCCACAAAGGTATCCTGCAAAGCGCCATCGCACAATATATGATGTCCAGCACAATGTCGGAGTTGATTACTCTGCGGCTCGTACACGTTGTTCCATGCTTTCTCGTGCTGAATAAGATAAGACGGAATTGCGCAAATGCATGAACGATCGAATGAGTGCATAGCAATCACGATTTTGACAATGCGTTGACCGCCGTGTTTTGGACAGTTGCGCACTGCTGTAACGACAGCTGGACAATATTCGAAAAGGTCCACTGCATGAAAAAAGTGCCTCATACCATTGCGTGTATGCAAAACACCTGCACCATAAATAAAATACAAATCCCATTGCACCATGGAGAGTGTACAGCCAGAGCTAAGGGCTAAAAAGCTCTACGTTGTGGTCGTGTGGAGCTTCGGAAACCTTATTATATTAAATTTAAGAAGTTACACCAAGGTGATCAACTAGCTACCAGCCGTAGGTAATTGCATTGCCCCACGGGCCCTCTCGAGGACTGTGTAACATCGATTTCTCAACATAGTACATTTTGAACGAAGCTTATATGCATCGACAGCAAGAAAGCGGCTTTTAACAGTGTCAGCTTTTACGTTTTGTTGTCCAGTTCAGTTCTTTTCATTGGTTTACGAGAACGACAAATGTGTGCTTAGCATATCCAGCGTTCGATATTCTCTCAAAGATGCAGTTTATAAAAATACAGGTCCAATTGGAACACCGTGTGCATTGTTTTTAATACTCGATCACTTCCCTTTGTCAATGATACTGCAAAGTAACCCTAATGTAAATTTGTACTTTGTACTCGCAAGAGCACTGACAATAGTGTCAGGCCCTTCCAATGTGCACCGTATCTTCCATAACATTGGGCACCGAAGAAAGCTGTATAGTTGTCTGATGGCACTGTTTGCTCAAGTAGTGATCTAGCCACTGCAGAACACATCATAGTGGCAGATGACACCGGACAACCTGCTTCCAATCTTGCCAAAATTGAAATTCAGTTGACTGTGATGTTCGTCTTTCACGCGTCACCTGAGCTTTGCCAAAGAGCGAAGTTATCTAATCCCATAGCATCCGAGCTAACACAAACAATTCCTATCACTTCGATGAGTGTCGGCATTTATTTTTCAGTCTTTTGTATACATTGAGCTCGTTGACCTGTTAGCTGCATGGTCACCCTCACTGTTCAAACAGTGTTCATCGCCTCTTATTAGCACAAAGGGGCCCCGATTTTCCAGGTCTTTAGGTAAATCTGCGAACTGTTCCCAAATATTCGAAACATATAAATCAGTGACTGGGTTCGGCATATGCAGAGTCTTACTTCACGGATAATGCCGTCACTTGCGACTGATCCCGGGATCAATGTAGTCACAGTTTGGCGGATCCCTTCAAGGTAGGCCATTGATATATTTTGCAGCGAAGCTGGTAGCCTCTCGGTGGCCTGCATTTCGCACCTAATTTGAGATATTTATCATCGAATTTCAACGGTAATCTAGGAAATATCGAAACGCAGCGCCGCGGGAGCGCAGAAAAGGCGGCCCGCTATCATGTCAGACCGAAACGCCCCGTGACGTCAAGCGCGAAGAAGTTTGAAACCGAACGTATCGGCAAGTCGCAGCAGCTACTGATACGGCACACTTTGCCTGGCAAGCATGTGCGCCTTTGTGTCGGGTCATAATTTGCGATGGAATGCTATCATTCAAGCTTCACCCCACACTTCTTTACGGGGCGTTGTCGTCGGACGCGCAGCGGGATGCGCTCAGTCTTTATATTAGAGTATTTTAGCTGAGCGCTTGCGGTCCGCTCAGCTCAGACGGGAATATGCTCAGCAAATGCCACACAACCGCATAGCGGGAACGCTATTGCGCTTGCGCACAGCGCTTATACCGGCAGCGGAACGAAGACCGCATCCCTCGCAACGCTACAAAGCCAACTGAGCGGAGCGTGACAGCGTGTCTACTTGGCCTCTTCATCGTTTTGCAGCCGAGTTGATAGCACGCCGCTCGCGTCTCGGCAAGACGCGCTTATCAAATGCGAAATCTACGCAGTTCCCTGCAGTATTTCAGAGCGTGAAATCTGAGCGGAGCGGAGCCTAAGCGGCGCTCTGTTAAAACTGTTCGAATTTGATGAATATCTCGAATCAGGTGCGATTCTCAAGATTTTTTAGAGATGGGTGTGCATATACATACAGGTAGTTTCAGCGAACACGTTCAAAATTTATGTAAGGTTGCCTGGGGCAGATAGCCCAATTCTAGTTAATGAGCTGGTCTACTCGAAGAGGCGGACATTACTTGCGCAAGAAAAATGAAATGCATAATCGACTAAATGAGAAAAAATGACCAATTAGGTTTTTAACTAATTACCTGATGGCCCACATTGCAATTTACAAATTGTAGCCGTGGAGTTCGCAAGGCGGATCCACTTGGAAGGAATTCTCGGGATGACACCAGTTTCGAGAAATAATTCCCGAACTTTGCCTATAAATGCATTGGCATTCCAGTTAGGTTCTGAACAAAACGTCGCTTTTTGCATTGAAGCACAAAATTAACTGGAATTTCACATTTTGGAAAGTGTTCGCTGAAACACCCTGTATATATATACACGGGCAGGAACGTTAGTAAAATAGTTATAGTTTTGTTGTTGAACGTGTGAATGTTTCCTTCATGATTATTTCTGCGGGTTCAGCGTACACTTCTAATCGACTATATATATATAAGCGGAGCCACTGGGTCTATGCTTCTCACCGTATAATGCTCAAGGCTCAGCCACGCAGCGCTAGGCGCCTGTGGTTTAGTGCGGGTTTGTTTCCTGGTGTGTTTGAACACCCTAAACGTTCTTACCTTTAAAATACGCCGACTAACCCAGTCTTTCATTCTAGTCTAAATCCTACGCGTACTTTGATCAGTGGTAGTGCAACTCACCAAACGCCTGCACTCCACCAGGCGCCGCTCCGGGGAACTCTTAAAGTGGGTTGCACAAATGTTAAACACTTTTCTAGATTTCCTTTTCTAGAAACAGCGTGGAGAGAAAGGTAAATCGCGAGAGAAAGCTTGCGGAAGCGTTGTTGATACACCTACTTGCGCATCGCTCAAGTGACCGCTATTAAAAGCTCGAAGCACCCGCCGTGGTTGCTCAGTGGCTATGGTGTTGGGCTGCTGAGCACGAGGTCGCGGGATCGAATCCCGGCCACGGCGGCTGCATTTCGATGGGGGCGAAATGCGAAAACAGCCGCGTACTTAAATTTAGGTGCACGTTAAAGAACCCCAGGTGGTCAAAATTTCCGGAGTCCCCCACTACGGCGTGCCTCATAATCAGAACTGGTTTTGGCACGTAAAACCCCATAATTTAATTTAAAAGCTCGAAGCGGGCTCTCAGAAACACCTGCGTCGTTAAACTTCTCCTGCCAATAGCCACGAGGCCACTCATCGAGAAACACAGAACACGTGGTGACCTCGCCAGTGTACGTGTCCACGATTTCTTGCTACGTGGTCTCCACGGCGAGGAGGTGGCTTAGACGTCACACTAGGATGAAGAAGGTGGCACCGTGGGTATTATTGCACTGCGTGTTCGAAGCCTGTCCTTCCCGGCCAGGTGCACATGCCCTCCTAAAGGGGCACACACAAGGAAAAATATGCTTGTCGAGATCACCATTTTTGTGCAGCACGACAGTCCAGACAGAAGCCTAAATAGGTCGCTGAACGTGCACAGTGTGCAGGCAGCATCGGTGTATCCGTGTTCACTGTAGCCTCCTTCCAAACAGTAAGCGCTATATAGTCGATGAAGCCATGGTTAAGGTTCAACGTCGGGTTTACGATCTGCGCTGCGCCGTTCGATTTCCTCGAGCATGTACACGCTGCAGATACGGCCACCGGCTTGTGCCGGCGGCCGTCCGCGGTATTTGCTGACCTTTAATCAGAGATCTATACGAGTGCCGCCCGCAGCGTTCGTTTCCATTCTGCAATGCCAACTGACGTTGAACGCGGTCAACACGGCAGCGTGAGCGATAACGCTAGAAACCTGGACGGCATAGATCAGAAAGCTGGAGCCACTCATGTACACGACGAGCCCTTCGAACAAGACGCATTTTCTCGATTTCGAACGTCAGTGCGAACGCACAGACTGTTCGAGCCTTCGAAACGTTGTGTTGCACGTTTAATGAACCGCTTGCGTTTTAAAAACGATGTGCGAGCGGCTCTAGTACAGCGGTAAGCGCTCCAATTTGAAAAACCCAGCGCTTATATGGAAACTTTTATGAACATAACAATATTAATGGGGCCGACCTTGTAAGCAGGTCACGAGAAACTACAACCAAATGCCTTAACGTAGAAGAGTCTGGTGCTGAGCCTGTTGGTATGTACATAGCTTGAAGAACGACAAAAAGCGCTTTGGTTTCCTTTCGACCCATGTGTTTCACTAAGCTATGTTGCTAGTCCCAGCGTGCGTGGTTGTCCACTTTCTCTCCTCTTGTGTACACGTCTTCAAATGTTGGGTTTTGTAGTTTTTCAAACCAAAGACCGCATAAAAGCGAGGGGCACAAGTGTAGCACACAGCTCGGAGACCGTACGGTTCCTTGCGTCGCTCCGACATCAAGCGTTGTTTCTCATGGTGATGAACCAATTGTCCGCCGGTCTAGTATAGTGTACATAGACGTTTGCCATGAGAAAAAGAAATGTCATGTGGGGCAGCTTTCTGTGCTGATAGCGGCGGCATGGTTCGATATTGCTGTATCTGTGTATCTGCTGTACTTTGACGCAGCCTGCAACAGACGTCCTGTTTTCAGAGCAGAATTGCACATGTTACTTATACCTTGTTCAATATCCTATTGTAAATAATTAAGGACAATTGCGCCGTTCTGGCACGTATGTTATAGTGTTTTATAAGCACTTTGCACGCACTATCACCCCTTTAAAGAGCTATGGTAACTGAACTGAACTATAGGAGTAGCTTTTACTGTCCTATTGCGTAGGTTCAGTGCTAGCCTAACAGTTGCAAATGCATGAACTCGGCTGTGGCTATAACATCCACTGAGCGGAATCGACCTCGGCTCAAACTCGATGTATGCCGCTGGCGAGTGCTCAAGCTCATGTATTTCAACTTTCGAAGGATGCTTGCATTCATATTGAGCACGACTAAAAATAATTATGCAAGCATATGGGTTGTCGCAATCGCGTTATGGTACTATGTATTCGTTCAGCGGCCCATCACGCAGTGACTGGTTTTCTAGGCGTATAGCTGCACGAAAGCCCGTCTTCCCACTGTGACGACTAGCGGTTGTCGGTCGCACCGGTGTCGTTGTCAGCATCGGTGTCCTGCACACGAAACTTCCAGTGGTGCAAAACGTAAATTACAAAAATCGACTGATAAACGCCCAAAAACACTTTAGTTCACTTCTTGTAGACTGCCGCAGTTCGTCCCGCGGTGCTCCGTTGCAGTACATTTTGTTTTTCGCGGCGCCTGCTATGGTGGCGCCACAGTCTGATACAAAACGCGGATTAAAATTACTTCCTTCGAAAATGTAATTGGTTACAGTTACAAATTACTGACCCACGAAATTATTTGAGAAATTACTCAATAATATTGGATTATTTCCACGTTACTTTCCTCCGAACTTATTAACATTACATGGATACAGCAAACAGAAGGAGCTGGCCTGGCTCTTTCAGTGCGGCCTTTGCAGCCCTCCATGCATTGCTTATCTGCACTAACACTTTCATTTCAAACATTTTGTTGGTCATCGTTCCGCGTGTTTATTGTTCAGACATCAGCAGTGTCACTGAAAACTCGTTCGAAGATGAAAAAGAAAGGGAAAGACAGGGAGGTCAGCCAGTTCACTCAATGTGCACGCCGGAGGGCAGGGCGGTATTGTAACGTATAGGGATCTCGTGCACAATGCGGTTACTCAGCATCTGGGCCCTTTAGCTATGAAAATCAGCGCTTCATTGTCGCTGGGATTTGGGAGAAAACGCTCCCGGTTGGGCTATTGAAAAGCAGAAAAAATCGGCCGTATGTGATTTCCTCGCATTTTCGTCCTAAGCGGACTTCGCTATTGAGACATAGCAGCACGTGCTCAATTCATCGCTCAACATCTGGTGGAGTCGTTAAGATCAAGAAACAAATACTGAGCCCCCGGTTTTGCCTGTCTGAACATGCGCATTTGCGAGAATGCTGTGTGGCGCGACCTCGGGCGTTCTAATGCGATTCCCACCAATTTCCGGTTTTCAAATCTGCCTCGCTTGTTACAGCTTGTCTCGTTATTGGCGAGACAAGCTGTAACCAGTTACGCGTAATTGGTTACTGAAAATGTAATTAAATTACAGTGCGCCATTGCCGAGTCAGCAAAGTAATGATTAAATACAAAATCACTGGAAAATTCCTTTCATTACGACTAGTTAATTACACGCACTTCGTTACGTTATGGCCAGCTCCAATTTACGCGCTTTGTTACGGCCAGATCCAGTTTTTTTGTTTTAATGTAAACTAGAATATCTTCTATTTACGTTTGGTGTCTGATCCACACCACTCTCTTCCTGTCCCTTTACGTTATACGCCTAATATTTGTTCGTTCCATCGCTCCTTACGCGATCCTTAACTTCCTCTCGAGCTTCTTTGCTAAGCTCCAAGTTTCTGCCCCATGTGTTAGCACCGGTAGAATGCAATGCTTGTAGACTTTTCTTTTCAACGACAGTGTTAAGCTCCCAGACAGGATTTTGTTATGCCTGCCGT